>NC_060140.1:623679632-623986585 GCF_021461385.2 Schistocerca piceifrons
TTCCATAATATAGCATTTATATGTAGTCAAAACTTCAAACGTGTTTTTCTCGAATTGACGTTTTCTTTATAGCGCGGTATGGTAACTACAAATCTACTGAACCGATTGGGATGATTATTTGTTCCCGACGAAGCTAACTAAATCGTCTAGGAGTTGTACCACTGTTATTCCGATCCATCCACTATAAATATTTTTACTTGGCGGACGAAGTGGACAAGCCGGCCGCGGTGGCCGTGCTGTTCTAGGCGCTTCAGTCCGGAGCCGCGGGACTGCTAAGGTCGCAGGTTCGAATCCTGCCTCGGGCATGGATGTGTGTGATGTCCTTAGGTTAGTTAGGTTTAAGTAGTTCTAAGTTCTAGGGGACTGATGACCTCAGAAGTTAAGTCCCATAGTGCTCAGAGCCATTTGAACCATTTGAAGTGGACAAATCGATGAAAAAAAAAAAACCTATTTTGTTTTCAAATGGGCGCCATTTTGTTTCCTATGGTCCAAATAACATAAGCGAGGTACAACTCTCAAAGAATCGTATATACTTCGCTAATGTCAACTCAATTTTGGTTTCAGACGAGACGGCTGACCTGTGACATACAGCACGTGGAGGTCTACATCGAAATTTTGTTTCGTTCGGAAGGCACTTCCGCCTTTGCTCTTCGACATTTCCGGTCGAAAAACTTCCAGTTTGTAGAGGAAATATCAATAAACATGTAGAAAAAATCTGACATTGACATCTATAACTCATCCCAAGAAAAAATTCTCACAAAAATGGTTCAAATGTCTCTGAGCGCTATGGGACTTATCATCTGAGGTCATCAGTCCCCTAGAATTTAGAGCTACTTAATCCTAAGGACATCACACACATCCATGCCCGAGGCAGAATTCGAACATGCGACCGTAGCGGTCGAGCGTTTCCAGACTTACGAGCCTAGAACCGCTCGGGCACAATGGCCGGCTAAAAATTCTCAAAGAACATGCTGTTTTCGGGCCAAAGTTAAAAACCTCTCCTTAACAGACGTTGTATCACACCGTAGCGTTGCACTATTGGTCTTGAATGCTACAGAGCCAGAATCAACCCAGTATTAAGTTGCGAGGGTGAGTGAAATGTAAACCTTAAACATTTTTTTAAATATTATTTATTGTGCAGAAGTGGTACAAAGCTGTACCACTTTTCAACATAATCTCCCCTGCGCTCAATGCAAGTCCTCCAGTGCTTACAAAGTGCATAAACTCCCAAAAAAAAATTCTTTTGGTAGTCTGCGCGAGTCATACACTGCATGGTGTACCTCTTCATCAGAACGGAGCTTCTTTCCTCCCATTGCGTCTTTGAGTGGTCCAAACATATTGCAATCAATTGGTGATGAGGAATGACTCCATTCCTTGCTCGCTCTCTTCGTTTCCGGTTGGTGGAAGTGAACCCAGGTTTTGTCCCCAGTAACGATTCTTGCAAGGAAGCCATCACCTTCTCGTTTAAAGCGCCGAAGAAGTTCTTCACAAGCATCAACAGGTCGTTCTCTCATTTCAGGAGTCAACTGCCGTGGCACCCATCTTGCAGACACTTAGTGAAACTGGAGCACATTATGCACAATGTGCTGTGCTGACCCATTGCTAATCTGTAAACATGCTGCAATGTCATTCAGTGTCACTCGGCGGTTTTCTTTCATTACGGCTTCAACTGTTGAATGTTCTGTGGAGTCACAACTCGTTGTACCCGACCTGGACGAGGAGCATCTTCCACTGAAGTCACACCATTTGCGAACTTCCTACTCCATTCGTAGACTTGCTGCTGTGACAAGCATGCATCACCATACTGAACCTTCATTCGTCGATGAATTTCAATAGGTTTCACACCTTCACTACGCAAAAACAGATTAACAGAACTCTGTTCTTCCCTGGTGCAAGTCGCAAGTAGGGCGGCCATCTTTATACTGATACTGCGACAGTATGCGTGCATCTGCATTATGCTGCCACCTACAGGCCATTCTGCACGCTGTTAGTAACATGCTTACCAACTTACAGGTTAATGGCGCGAAATTTCGAGTTGTTATTACAAGTTTAAGGTTTTCATTTGACTCACCCTCGTATTATATAGATTTAGTGCATATAACGGTCAGATCATCATATCGTCCACACGAACTCAATCAGTAAATCCAGCATGATACGTTCATCACTGTCATCTACGCATTCTAGTTGCTAATTATTTGTTTAATGTCACCCAGTCTAGAAGTACATTATTAATTACTCACATAAAATCACTGAATGTAATACATATTGTTTGGCACTCCTCAAACGAATAATTGATGAAACTGCGGTTCATTAGCCGAAAGATATTGCTTTCAAATATTTTGTACGTCGTATTAGTCTTACAAACTTGCTAAAAATATCTGCCTTGCTAGTCGTTATCCGCAACAACAACACAAATATTCGCTTTATACGTTGAAACGTATTTTTCGTGCTACAACTTACATTTATTTATCTACCAGATGTATTTCGCTTTGTATATGAAGGCATCTTCAGTGGAACTGATTCGGAATAATTCATTTTTGATTCTATAGGCGATACTTATGGATTAGAAAACACTTCACGTCTTTTATTTTCATATTAATAAATTGTTTATTATAGTTATTCGTAATTCGGTCCGAAATATGTGTTCCCTCTCTCACGGTCATAGATTTGGGGTTGCACTGTCATTTCATTTATGACGCGTCTATGCCTAGTCTCGTCACGAGTTTTGTTTCGTAGTTATCTTATTTCGTATGCTCTTGTGCACCACTACTGGTATGGTACTAACAGCAGATGTTTTAGAGAACTCTTCGTGGCCTCTTCTCAACTATATATTCACTTGGTGTCTCTTCCCTTATTCGTATAAGTAACTGCTACCATGCTGACGAAACAAGTGATGGAATCCTAACAACTTTTCATTTGTGTTTCCCCCGCTCCCTCTCTCTCCTTATACAGCATGGTCAGAAAAACTCTGGAACGTTTTTAAGGGGTTTCCAATGTAGATTGTGCTGATAAGTAATTGTTAAAAATATTGACTTGTTGCGCCTTTATCAAGTTAATTAGTATTGAAGTCAGCCAATCAGAGACTTGCGAATGCAGTTTCCAGCGGTCTTCCAGATAAAATTAGTGTAGGTTGTTGTCACACGATACATGATAGCATACAAGACTGCTCATCCTCTGGCTCGAGATCGACACTTGCTGTCATCCCATGTGCAATTACTGTATCACTTTTTTGTTCCGTTTTAGGAAACCAAATAAAGATCATGTTTGTCGACACCGTGTATGATGGGCAGCTTGAATTTGCGTCACAGCGGCCTGATCGGCTAACTTCCGTGCTAATTAACTCGGAAACGACTCCACCTATCGGTTTCTTTTTTAAACAATTAATTCTCAGCATAACCTACCCTGAAACACCCTTACAAGATTTTCAGAATGTTTACGACCATCCTGTATATACAGCAATGAGACACAATTATTAAAATAAAACCTTCATTTTCTATCACGTAGCTGATATATTTAATACAGGTAAGTGCAAAATAGTTTAAATCACATTGGGAGCTAGAGTCGGACAATGTATTACTCCCACCCCCTCCCCCTCACACATAAATCGCGCACGACCATGAGGACAAACTTCGACAAATTAGAACCAATACAGAGGCTTAGTGACAGTCATTCTCCCCACGCGCTGTTCGCGAGCGGAACAGGGTTGGAGGGCTCGGTTAGTAGTAGAAAAAGTACCCTCCACCACACACTATTAGGTGGCTTGCGGAGTGTGATGTAGATGTAGAAACCGTCAAAGCGTTAGGGGTGGATGCTACATACTGTTTATAGTACTTGGCTCTGTGCAAACGAATGTCCTGGTGGCAGTACGTTCATTTTAATTGAATTGTTCAAATGTGTGCCCATTTTCCTCAATGGACAACGCAAACGACCTGCGGACATTATGTAACATCGCCAGTATCACGAAGCGACCAGCTTCTCCGGTGTGGTTGTGGATTCAGAGACATAAACATGATTCTTTAGATATCTCCAAAAAAGAAATCTACTGGTGTTAAATTGGACGGCTCTGACGACCACAGTGCCCCTGCTTTCTTCTGGGGAATCTGTTGTAAAGTTCGTGCTCATCATCACGCACAGAATGGATTGGCAACCACCGTGCTGCATCCACATATGGCCTCTAATGTCTAGACGGACATTTTCATGAAGAGCACCGAAATTGTCGACGATAAAAGCTGGATACATTTCACCTGTCAGTGTATCTGCGATGGACGGATAATTTCGTGCCCAAGGATTTCACATTACACATTAATGGACATCCCCCCTTCACGATTGTATGTGGCCTAATAATGGATGTTATGGCGGCTCACTGAGCCGTAATTTGTGAAAGTCGATTCATCGGAGGACATAACAGTTTGTAAGATGTCCAGGGTGAAATTATGAAAGGCCTATTCGCAGGAAGTAATCCAGAAAGTGTAACATCAAGACATTAAGAAATGGGCTGCATGTGAAGCGCTAATTAATGTCACAATTCTGCAGGTGTATAGATGGAAGGACGAAGACCAGCCTTAAGGAGTAAATCAGAGAAAAAGAGTATAGTTGGAATTGACAAACAATTAATCCTGCAATGGTAGTAATGTCAAACAGATAAAGGTTTTCATAAGTTTGGAACTAACAAAGAATTTAGGACGAAAATAAATGACTGCTTGGAATAGCAAGGAAATATCATCGTGAACTACCCTCAAAATTTGTCATAGCAAGGGGAAGAACGGCATTTTCAAATCTCTTTGGCTTTTAGGTATCACCTACAAAAGTCTCATTTTGATCCAAAAGAGGTAAGATACTGACACTGGAGAGTACAATGAATTTCAAAGGGGGAACAGTTGAGAGCGAAGCAGCAGAACCTATTATAATGCTAGAGCATAATGCAACTGAGTCGACTGTAGACAAATGGTGAAACTTGTCAGGATCTAAGCTACAAAACGAATGACATGGTTGTATTTCTATAACGTTTCTGGACATTAATGCTCTCGATTGCTTCTTAATTTGGGTGGATAAAATCCTGGAAGTAAGAAACCAACCACAAAAGAAGATAATTTCTGCTTGAATTCGGGAATCTTTGATATACAAACACAGAAGTTGGTGCAGCAAAGTTCCTGCCCTACCTCCTCCTCCTGCTCTTCCTCCTCCTCCTTCAGCACAACTGCAAAGAGAAGCAAAACGGAGACATTTCTCCGTATACGAACGTTCCTTGGCTACTAAACATCCAGAAAAGTGCAATTTTTTTTTCTTTTGTCTCTGAATGACATTCACAGATTCTTTGTCTTAAATATAATATTATTTAATGTAAAGGAAGAAGAAACCATCCAAAAGAGCATTTATACATGATTTTTCTGTTTTCATTTTAGTAATGTATGCTTTTATGTCAGTTCATTAAAATAAGTGAAATACTGCGTGTAAATTAGTAGAGGTGTTTATAAAAGAGGTGGTATTCAGAGAAATGAAAAAAAAATCCGGGCAATAGGATGATTAACATTTCTACGAATATTGTCCCGCAGCCGATAAGCTGTTCCAATGGGGCAACAAGAGACAATCAAATTAACAGCAGTCCACATAGAGATATATGGGTAGTCACCCGTTTCACAAACTATTTGGGAGTGGTACGAAAATAAATCTGAATTTACGATGCTGTACAAGCTGCTTACGCTATTAGCAGGGTATCGATGCTCCACTAAAAGCGAGGTGGATATCGGTCATTTTCGAATCATCTCCCCTTCTATGACTGACAATTCAAGGGAAATAGTTTTAGCAAACCACATATGGTGGATAGTAATAAATGAATTCAACTAAAGTAAATGAAAACCAAATATTATGCTTGTCTCGCAGTTAACATGTTCGGTATTTTTTCCAGGAGCTTGCATCCTTAAGGCTGTAGTGGAAGGTATCCTCAAGTAAATTATAGTAATATATACATCAAACAACGAAACACCGGAACTACATGAAATTATCTCCTACGAAATACACAAACAAAACACGTAAAAGTTATTTGTTATAAATGGGAGCTGGCCCACGAACCATGGACGTCGCCTATCTCTACGATATAGTACTGTAAGTGCAGCTGCATCGGTGAGGTATCCACGGAGAAGCCACACATGATACCTATACGAGCACTGCAGCTTCTTCAGAAGTACATGGACTGTTTCGTCTTCTTTGTAATATTAGGCTATGTGGACTTCTTTGACCAACTACTAGGAATGCCCAAAAATGGCAACATGCTACAGGGAAAGTACAATAACTTGCTGCAGTGTTACGCTTGTTATATGCCAAGGTACTGTAGCAACTTATTTTCCATGGAACTATAAACTTAAGCTAACGGACTTCGCAACCTCAGGCAAAGAGGAATACGGTAATATAACGATTTTTTAAGGTTTCCTGCAAAATGTTAAGGAGGTGTACAGCTGGATGATTTTCTGTATAAAAGTGTCCCGGCAGGCGCTGAGATACTGCTTCTCTTTCCCTGAAAGCCAGATGTGTAGAATTACATCTGCGAAAGAAAGACATGAGTCTTTCAGCAGGAAGTGAAGAGTCACACATTTAAAGTACCTCAGTTTTTCGTTGGCAGCGATACCGCTAGGAGGAGGCAAGTGGAAACGTTGCACTCGCCGCAATTAGTCCTTGGTCGAGAACTCGAGACGAGCAGACCAGGAATCGCCCGTCCTAGTGACACAGCGTCGCACACTGAGCACAGCATAAGGTATTACACATGCACTGGTTACGCTAGCCCCTTCATTACTTGTATCATCACTCTTGCTTTACGTCTGCAGAGACAGAGTAAGAGCGAGTAGCTTGCGGACAACTTTGTAACACTTCAAACATGTGGGTAGGCTTCAAAATAACTTGGAATTCCAGCATGTGTAGATAAAATGAGTGATATAGTGTGACAATTTTTGAATCTAGGTAACAGCGTCTATTCGTCGTAGTATGTTGACGTATTGTTCTGTTGAGACTGTTGTCAACGGACTTAATCATAGTCTCGGGAAATGTAACGGCAGCAGTTTCCGCTTGCTGTCAGCAGCGCCACAGTACCGACATACCAACGATTTGTTGGTTAATTGCTACGTATGGGAGAGCATGCGCTACCTAATATGTTCCAGAACACTCCACGTTAAAATGGGACTCTTCCGGGCCTCATACAACGGGTTCTATTCTTGATAGATAGGTAGGGTCAAATGTTTAGATAGACCTTGGACTAGGGACCATTTTTATACATAAAAGAATGATCGTGTTAGTGTCACTATCCTACAGTGCAAGGTCAAGTATGAATGGATGGTTTCTTAGCAAATACTGCCAAACAGATTTTTAAATTTTTTTTTCATACCAAAACCGAGGCACGGATTCCAAGACTGCCAAGCACATCAAACGGCGGAAATTTTTCGGATAGATTCCTAAGTCCTGATCCCGAAAACCTTTGAAAGTTTTCTTAATATGTTTATCCTTTTCCAACAAACAGAAATTCAAAGTTATTTTCTCATGCACAGTTCCATAGAGAAACCCCAAACCCCAAACCCAAAACCGAGCAATGGATCCCAAGACTGCTATACACACTAAATGGCTGATACCATCATGGTATATTCATAAGAGAAAGATCCCGATCTTCAACAGTCTTGAAAAATGTTTTGGTATCTCTATTCGTTTTCGAGATATAGCGGTTCATAATTACTACATATGTACACAATTAAATTCCAGTGTGAGCTGAAATGTAAATAGCAAATATCTGCAGAAAATTGCTCAAATTTTAACATTTTTAGCATTTCCACAGGAGTGTCATCTTTCCGTTTTCAAAAACATTTATCTGTTATTGAGAAACACCCAAAAATATAATTTTTGGCTACCAAATGGCTGTACACAGCAAATGGATGTAATTTTTTACGATGTAGTGCTGAGATACCGATCTCAAACAACACTGAAAATTTTCTTGATATCTTTACCCATGAACGAGATAGCAGAGGTTCCAATTTAGTCTACTTGTACACGTTAGCTAAGCACGGTTTGAAGTGAAAGCATAGTTTTTAAAGTAGCATAGCAGAGAGGAATATTCTTAAACAGTCTCCGTTTCCATCAGAAGCGCTCTGGGAACCCAATGTTGCCGTACTGGAGCACATGCAAAATTTTTGGGCACGTGAAATACGGTCTGAGGTGTAAAATTAATTTTGCATTAATTCAGCTTCATATGAGTAAACTATCCAAATTTTACAGACAGACACATGAGGATCTTTTCATATGAGTGATATGGCCTGCTGTGGCAGAGAAAAGAAGGGAACCAGCGGAGAAGTACTCCTATCGAAGCACAAGAAAGGCGAATATGCTTCTGTTTAAAAGACTGACGCAAATATTTGGTACTATATGCCTCATTCTGCATTCTTTAAAATTTTCCCCAAAAGTTTCGGCTTGCGAACATATTCGCGCTTTTGTATATTGAAAGAGAAGGAGACAGTGGCAGTGGGAAAGAGACGGAAAAGTACCAAATACTACAGAGTGGTACACAGTGGTTGTGGTATGGTAGAGGCGAAAGAGACAATGGCACTATGAAAGAAAGAGAGGGACGTAGTGACAGTGATACATATTTGACAGTGACAGGACAGGGCTAAGAAAAGAGTGAAGGAGACAATGGCAGTAGGTGAGAAAAAAAGAGAAGGAGGAAGTGGGTACGGGTAAGAGCCAGTAATAATGAGAGACAGCGTCTATGATAATGGCGTTAAGAACGGGAGCTATAATGACAGTAAGAAGAGACCACAGCAGTGAGAAGGAATGAGTGAGATAATAGCAGTAACAGAGAACAAGAGGTAGCAGTGAGTGAGAGGAGACAGTAGCTGGGAGAGAACGAAGGAGACTGAGGCTGCAACACTCTAGACAATGACCACTAGAGAGACACAAAGAGATAATGACTATTAGTTGTACTGGCTGAACGGGTGTGGATGAGCAAATGAGAGTGGGTATGAACGATTTTCAGAAATGGACTAGTGAATGTGAGCGAGTTACAGCTAGGGGCGCTTGTGGGAGCCAGAGGTGAGTCGCTTATTAAAAAAAAGCGCGAATATATTAGTGTCAAGAGATAAACAGGAGGAGGAGAGCCTCTTTATTTATTCCTTGTATTCCATTTATGTGACTTGACTGAATTATCTTTGACGTTATTTAAAAAGACAGTCAAAGTGTTGCTATAGTGTTGCTCTGCTACTGATCTGATGTTGTATGCAGTTTTCTGTTAATAACTATAATGTGCTCGACAGAACTGTTTTATTCCACTACCACAACAGTCTTGGGTCTGATTGAGCTAACGAATGAAACAGAAAACTGTGTTGGTGTCAATTAGCTGGTCTAAAACTCATACTTGTGGTGAAAAGAAATATTTGCCTATTCTGGCTGACTATTTTCATGTGAGGTATTTGGAAAACATTAACTGATGCTGAGCTGAGTTTGTGATCGCTTAGTAAGGCAAGTACAGAAACAAACAGAGATGATGGAGAACAGACACTATGGAGAAACTAAGTGGAGTGAATTACGTTTGCTTGTCGCATCAGTCGAAAATTATTTTAATAGTTTATGATTTGTGGACTGCAGTTGAACCTGGTGAAACGAAACCTGGTGAAGGTGTTTCAGCTGCTGATACAAAGGCATATATAATATCTAAATGTAAAGCACTTAGATTCAGTTTTTGTAGTGTCCACAGTAGAGTTTTTGCAGCATGTGTTGATAGGCATTTGTCTGTGTAATGTAGTTTTGTACAGTCTTTAGTATGGACAGGGCTGTTATTTCTGTGTGCAGAAGCAAGCTGAATTGGTGACACTTCAGTCACAGCTCCAGGCTGTGTTGCCTTCGGCACAGCATGAGGCTGCATTGAATAGGCGCCACTGTTTTGCGCCAGCTGTGGGGACCCAACAGACATCCAGCTCGACCTTCAAGTCAACCAATTGGTCACACTGGTGGCCAGCCCAGTTATTGCTTGCATTGAGGTCGACCCCTCACCAGAGGTCGTGGATGGTCGCCTTGGGGCATAGCACACTGCGAAAAATTACCCAGGGGCCAAACATAAGGCCTCTCCAGTTAGTCTGACAAACATGTTGCAGGTGCTGTCTGTGGCTTACAATGTCCCTCAGCCAGATGCAGTCGCTTGTCGCGTTTCAGAGGAAACCTCCATGCTGATGACGCAGACTGGGCTGTTTTTTAGGCTAGAGGGTCTCAGGGAAACATGGAAAGCAGTTCAGTCTCAAAGGGTGCAGGTTAAACACAGGAAGAACGAAGATTTAGGTCCTGTCTGCGTAAAAGTTGTAAACTGTTGTGGTTATGTTGGGAAACCACCAGGCCTCTAAGCGCTAATGGAAACTGAAAGTAATGTGAAACAACTTAAACTCGTGTTTATAAGTATCTGGTTGGTTTCTCAGAAATGCATATTCTGATTATAAAATGTGTAAATTTCGGTGTAGGGCAACAAAATTGCGAAAATTTAAGTTTGAAAATAAGTATGTGATGCTGACACTACATGATGCGATATTCACACTAGCTGGTACATCAAACAATTCACCTGTGGGAAAGACATCCGTTTTCAGTGAAACTTCCATATGCAAAAAAAAAAAAAATACAATGTTGGCAATGAATATTCACTGTACGAGAACTACTATTCCATTATACAGCAAATAAAGATAAAATTTAACACATCTGAGTTTTCAATTTCAGAAGATAATACTTTAGTGATATTAGATGATCTAAATGACAAATCGGACTGTCCCGTTTCATCACCCCTCCCCTATTAAACAAGAACTTTGTAGAGTAGTTTCTGCTGATACAGTAACATGAAGCACTCCAAAAACTCTCCAAAAGAAACAATACATTAGGATTGTATAAAAGTGTGTGGTTTCAGATAACTGGGGTGGATACCAATGTGTGCAAAATATCAATGAACAGGTACAAAGTGATACAAGTATAAGTTGATATACAATTAACAGTACCTACTAGTAAACTGGAGTACAAAGCTTTCAGTAATTTAATTTTACATATTTGTAAGACAGATGATAAATCAGTAATGTAGTTCAGTGAGGTACTGTGGCATAAATACATATAGTATTACAATAACTTGTAAAGCATTACAAAGTCATTAGAATTAGCTGTACAAATGTTTAAAATAAACCTATAAGGACAAGTAACAATTACTATCAGTTCCAATGAAATAAGGAAGATGCACACACTTCATGCAACATGGTAAAAAACTTCACAAAGCTGCTATTTATGTCTGTTCAAACGTTTAAGAACGTTTTGTGAAAAGATATACGTATTCTAGTAAATTTAAATAAAGGAACAAAGATACAGACATTTACAGTATGATACAACAATGTGTGCAATTGTCTGGTTAAAGTTATTGAGAAAGCTTATGAAGACGACGTCAGGCCATGGGAGAAAAACATCACAGCAAATCATCACATGCATCACAGTTCTGTATCTCACTTGGTCATCGCAGTTGCATCAGATGGTAGCGTGAACACATTCCTCAGGCAGACTCAACTTAGGGAGCATACTACTTTGCCTTCAGTTCCTCCACTGTCAACCCACAGCGCTCAAAATATGAGGATGAAGTGGCTTGTCACAAACTCCACTGACAACACACACAGCCCAAAATAAGTGTGTTATCCAGGCAGACTCGGGAGGTTCATGTGTCTTGTCAGAACCTCCACTGACATCCCAGAATTTGAAGAGCTACAATCATTGCTGTAGTGAGAAATGTTTCCATTGATCCATATTTAATAAGCTAAGATACAGTGTGACATTCAAGTTAGTGTCACAATACATTGCATGAAATCATCCAGCGTAATCCGTCCATTAAGCTACGTGCGTGCGTGTGTGTGTGTGTGTGGGGGGGGGGGGGAGGGTGTTAACCAATATCGTCTCCCATATGTGTCCAGAATACATGAAACAAATTTACACAGGAATTGTATAAATAGTTACATCCTCCTTAATACCATAGAGAACTGTCGTAAAAAAAACCTTCCTTGCACGTGATCCGTATACAAAATCCCTGTCTTATGTATGTATAGTAGAAATGGTTATCATGTAACACATAAGGCTTGTCAGTAAAGTTCTGGTGTCATTTCAACCAATTGCTTAAACAATTAAACAGTTAATCATCAGTCTGATGTAAAATGTCAATCTTGAATACATTTCCCCATTTTTAAAGTACCTCACATAAATGAGAAGACTTGCATCCAGTTTGTTAAGTTACTTACCTCTCTTTGTCTGGCCAGAACGGTATTTACCACGTGCCTCATGTACAATAAAATCAGTAAAAAGTATTGTTGTTGTCGTTGTGGTCTTCAATCCTGAGACTGGTTTGATGCAGCTCTCCATGCTACTCTATCCTGTGCAAGCCTCTTCATCTCCCAGTACCTACTGAAGCCTCCATCCTTCTGAATCTGTTTAGTGTATTCATCTCTTGGTCTCCCTCCACGATTTTTACTCTCCACGCTGCCCTCCAGTACCAAATTGGTGATCCCTTGATGCCTCAGAACATGTCCTACCAACTGATCCCTTCTTCTAGTCAAGTTATGCCACAAACTCCTGTTCTCCCCAATTCTATTCAATACCTCCTCATTAGTTATATGATCTACCCATCTAATCTTCAGCATTCTTCTGTAGCACCACATTTCGAAAGCTTCTATTCCCTTCTTGTCTAAACTATTTATCGTCCATACAAATACTTTCAGAAACGACTTTCTGACACTTAAATCAATACTCGATCTTAACAAATTTCTCTTCTTCAGAAACATTTTCCTTGCCATTGTCAGTCTACATTTTATATCTTCTCTACTTCGACCATCATCAGTTATTTTGCTTCACAAATAACAAAACTCCTTTACTACTTTAAGCGTCGCATTTCCTAATCTAATTTCCTCAGCATCTCCCGATTTAATTCGACTACATTCCATTATCCTCGTTTTGCTTTTGTTGAAGTTCATTTTATACCCTCCTTTCAAGACACTGTCTATTCCGTTCAACTGCTCTTCCAAGTCCTTGCTATCCCTGACAGAATTATAATGTCATGGGCAAACCTCAAAGTTTTTATTTCTCCTCCATGAATTTTAATACCTACTCCGAACCTTTCTTTTGTTTCCTTTACTGCTTGCTCAATATATAGATTGAATAACATCGGAGAGAGGCTACAACCCTGTCTCACTCTCTTCCCAACCACTGCTTCCCTTTCATGTCCCTCGACTCTTATAACTGCCATCTGGAGTCTGTACGAATTGTAAATAGCCTTTCGCTCCCTGTAAAAAGTATGGTGAACATCAAAATAGGAAATTATTGTGTACATACTCTTGGAATATAAAACCTCATTAGAGTACATTTAATGTCAGTCGTGCATCAGTCAACTGGTATCACTATGACTAAGCCATTGTCATTCCTGGTGATAAAAGAGTAGTATTAATGAGCTGCAAGTTTTTGAAAATTCAAAGATCATGCAGCTCAATTATCTGTTGAGTTAATTCGTCATAAAGATAACATACAGAGCACAGTTCTGAACAAGTAATGTTCACGTTAAATGTATTTTGGTTCTTGTTTCCACTGCTACACAGAGTACCTGTAAAGTTTATATTAAACCACATACAATATCATTACTGAGACAAAAGTCTTCCTTTACACCTCATTAGCTATCTAAGATAATAATCCGTAAGAAATACATCATCACTACTGAAATAATATCATCTTATTCTTCAATCAGATACACATCATAATTCAATACATAATATTCCATCATAACTGCTCAGCATAAGTACCATATACATTATTGCATAATAACATCTTATTTCATGACACAAATACAGCTACAACACAAGCACATCATTTTGTATCTTTTGGTCTCAGTATTTTTTACGTAAATGTCACACTATACCCATTCTTGTCATTCTTTACACTGTATTCACTTTATCGCAAAATATATATTCAGCTGGAATTGTCAATTAATATCTCTGTATTACCAGTAGTCAGTAGCTGAGGAGTGTTAGTTACATATAACTATTTTCAAACATCTCAAAATAGCATCAGTACAGTAAACTTCTGAAACAATATTCATAAATTACCAGTAATTCATAGCAAATTACATTTATCATCAGTTAGCGCAAATAATTTCTTGTAGAGGGAGGTCAACCAGTCTTAAACCTTACTTCACTATACTTACACTAGCATACTGGGAAGGAGTCATTTCCACTTACTAGGCCCGTGCAATCTCCGGATTTGTCTGCAAGCGAGTACGAGTGGGATACTATGAGACGAGTCGTGACTCGTGCGAATCGTCAACCAACAACTACGTGAACAGGTTGAGTAGCGATGGCATAAAGTTTTCCAAGACAGTATTCACCACCTTTACAATTGACTGGATGTCAAAGTCAGTGCATACATTGCCGCCCCTGGAGGCTACACCACGTACTAATGTGGGTGTTTCGGTATTGGTCGATACCTGTTACCTCAAAACCGCTTGTGCTATTGATCTGTAAGTGTAATCATTTCATATACTCCATACGCACTGTTGCAACAATGAAACAATTGAAAACCTTTAAAAAGTTGAACAATTGTTTTCGGCAATGTATTTTCTGTAAGACAGCATCAGCGGTGTTCCACTTGCCGTTATCAATACGACCCTAGCATAATAAGACCACGAAGACCGAAGAGGATGCGAGAGCTGAACAACATCCCAAAGAAGGATTTTTCTGATAGTTTCACATGGTTGTATGAACGTTTCGTGTGTTGTACTCAAGCGAGGGAGACTATGTAGAACACATGAAGCGTTACAACAGCCTGTTTAATTTTTCTCTGTTTCTGTATGAATCCAGAGTCAAAATTTTTGGGTAGGTAGCATCCGAATCCTACTTGCGCCATTGTAAGTAATCTGTTTATGGGGAATGGAGGATCAGCGAGCGGCTACGTATGTTACCTCAGCCTCACTGTTTCAGAATAAAACCGAACCCAGCAATAATAGTGCTCGTGAGGCCAGACATTATAGTAGTCTTGGAGCTTCAGCATTTTTCATCACATTGTTTCCGTACATTAAAAAAGACACTATTTGTAGAGCATACTTCCTCATAAATATGACGTTTATTAACTCACGTTACTACGCGAAAGAAATAGCAAATGTAAAAAGTGTTCACTTCTCCGTTACCTCAGCAATTTGTTTAAGTACGTGTACAATTTTCAGTGATGAGTATTGAACAGGTTAGTGCCGAGTTACATTAACGCTGATAACTTTTTCCGTCACCAGGACGGTGCGTAATTAAATCCTCCCACTGGTCACTTACGGAGGCAGTCAATAATCAGTCACATTTTCTCCCAGATGGCGAGTACTAAGTGTAGAGAATGTAATGCTCCGTTTTAATTGCTTTCCCTAACCGCCGAGCAAACTCTACAGAATGCACCGATAGTACAGTGTTTCGGAGGTTGTTGAGGAATATATTTTGCATGTTTTGGTAAAAGGTACCCTTAGCTGCTGGGTTGGAGTATAATATTATTATTTATTCAGTTTGTTGGTCCAATTAACTTTGATAATGAGAGACTACCTACACGACGACTAGAATGCCTGTAATACGAAGTAACCAAAACACACGACAGGAAACGCCGAGTAATACATCAACTCTCAGGTGCAAGAGTTCTGTGATTTGATGGCCGTCGCCGCGGAAAAAGAAGTATATGACATTGCTTTACCGCCGTGCCGTTGCATTCAGTGAATCGGCATCGGACAATTCTTCGCCAGTAAACCTACACACGCTGCTGTCTGTCACTCTTAACGTACATCTATCACCGTCGGAAAAACAAATCCGAGAGAGAATCAATGCAAGCTTATAGACGAAGAGTAAAGCGAGCATTACAGTTGTCTATAACAAATACCGTGATTGAAGGGAACACGTTTTTCTCTAAAGATGACGCACAGAGCGTACTGTCGACATTTTCACTGTTGTACAGATAGTTTTTCTGCAGTACAGGTACAAAACCAAATGGAGTGAGAAATAAAACTAAATACAACTACCCTGTAAAGAAATACACTGGAGGAAAAACATATCTATTCCAATGTCGCGCCACTAGCATAAGGGACTTGGCGGGAATGTGCAAGTGTACATAATTTACTGGCATCGATGGTCACGGGAATGTACGGTCGCAAGAAGATCAGGCTGCGGACGGCCTCGTGGCACTACCGAGAGGGAAGACCATCGTGTTCGGCATATGGCTCTGGAGCGTCGTTGTGCATCTGCAGCAGCAATTTGAACAGCAGCTAGTACCACAGTGACACAACGAACTGTTACAAATATGTTACTTCAAGGACAGATCCGACCCAGGCGCCCCGTGGCGTGCATTCCACTGATCCCCAAACCACCACCACCTGCGGCTTCAGTGGTGGGAAGAATGGAGGTCTGTTGTGTTTTATGATGAAAACTAGTTCTGTCTGGGTGTCGGTGATGAGCTGACGTTGGTTAGGAGGAGGCCAGTTGACGATCTGCAACTAACCTGTCTTCGTGCTAGACACGCTGGACCTGCACCTGGAATTATGGTCTGAGCCGCGATTTCGTGCGACATTAAGAGCACTCTCGTAGTTATCCCACGTACCCTGACTGCTAATTTGTACGTCAGTCTTCTGATTTGACCGTTCATCCTGCCATTCGTGTGCAGCATCCCAGGAAGTGTTTTACAACAGGCTAACGATCGCCCTCATACCGCAGTTGTAGCCCAACATATTCTACAGAGTGTCGACATGTTGCCCTGGCCTGCTCCATCACTAGATCTCTCTCCAATCAAGCACGTACGGGATATCACTGAAAACTCCAGCGTCATCCACAAAGAGAACAAACTGTCCCTGTAATGATCGACCACGTGCAACAGTCATGGAATTGCCTTCGACTGGATGGAACTACATTACACGCTCTTATGAAGTTTAATATTTCAGAACACAAAGAGTATCGATTACCAAATTATTTGACGTCAGTGAAGCTTTCCACTCTTTTGGGGTATCATCAGATTGACTTCAAAAGCAAGAAAGCACTTAATTATATACAAATGGAGGATAAGGGCATGGCCCTATCTTGCACGACTAAGCAGACAACGTGAACCAAAAGTAATAAAATCTTACATAACAGCAGCTGGATACGTGATGGTTCAAATGGCTCTGAACGCTATGGCACTTAACATCTGAGATCATCAGTCCTCTAAAACTTAGAACTACGTAAACCTAACTAACCTAACGACATCACACACATCCATGCCCGAGGCAGGATTCGAACCTGCGACCGTAGCGGTCGAGCGGTTCTAGACTGTAGCGCCTAGAACCACTCGACCACTCCAGCCGGCTGGATACGTGACTCATGAGTCATAAAACCACATATAATCTAAAACAGACACCAAGGTAACTGGATATATAATCCATCCGTCATTAAACATCTAGACCATGAAGTGGACCTAGTGAAAGGAAACAGTCAGAGTGATACCGAGAAAGTATAAATATGTGGCGGAAACGTTTTCCACGGTTATCATATGTTATGATGAACACACCAGCCGGCTCCGTCACGGCAGTGCAAGACACGGGGACGCTTAAAAAATCGCTGTACGAGACATACACGGCACACAGTCTGTAATGGCGCGCACACAAACATTACTATGACACACTGAGATACAGGTGTCGCGTATAGGGCGGAAGTATCCAGGTGGCGCGCGTGACTGGCTTACTGGAGGTTTTCGATGGACAAAAGTACTTAAAACTAGTAACTAAAATGCATGTAAGCAAGCCAGTGCAGACGTATAAAACCCAAAAATAAAGTAAAAGTACACCCATATAAAGAACAGGTAAAATTATTACATGAAAAACAACGAAACAAAATATGTCATTAAAACTCCGTCACACGAAATGAAACAGCTAAATTTTAGAGTACATCCATAGCGTATGCATTCTGAATCGATAAAACTTCAAGATACCAGGATCTGGGGGCAGAAACAAGAGAGAAAAATATTCTTAGTCGTTATAATAAAGAAGCTTAAGTTATAAAATGTAAAGAGGTAAAGTCGTCCACGATAAATAAATCATTAAAAACAACCAATAAAATATGGTTCCCCCAACTTCCCGCACAAAAACCCAACAAATTGGAAATGATGCCGTCGACATAAAACAGTGATTGCAACAACATTCCGCACATTGGTAAGATTGTATCATGATATAATTTATTACCGCTAATCAGTTGGTCGTTCAGAAACCTGTCTTTGTCAACATGGAGATATTTATCAGTTTCCAGCTCCTCTATTAGATTCAGCTTCTTACCTTTCTGAGCAAGGTGTACTATGCTCAGGTTTTCTAGTGTGGGAGACTGGTACCCGCTGGACTTTAGATGCCCAGCAAATACAAAATTTTATTTAATCTCGCCTTTCTTAATTAGCAAGTGCTCCCTTAACCTGGTCTTGAACCTTCTGCCAGTCTGGTCTATACATGACTTTTTGCAATCACTACACTCCAATGTTCATGCGCCTGACCCTGCATACCTACCTCTCTGTGGGAGTTCACTGTGAATATAATTATACTGAAGATTATTACCAATAGTGTATGCAACAAGCAAATCCTGATTTTTAAGGAGTTTTGCTAAATCATAGAAGAGGTTCCCTACGAAAGAGGTTTTCTCAAATTTGGACATCGAAAACCGTAAAACGGGAAGATCTCTTTGCTCAGTTACTGATGCTTTTCTTTAATATAGCTTATCAACGATTGCAGCACTTAACGCGTTGTTTGCGGGAATACATTTCAGATTTGCCAACTCTCGTTCTATTGAGGATTAGTTGAGAGGTATCTCAGTAATGCGGTGCACCGTGGATTTGATAAAAATTAACTTGTATTGATGACGGTGACTGAAGCAAGCTTGGATTACAGAATCGCTAGCTTAATATTTTGTACTGATGTAATGACTTCTAACGACGAATATTTATTACTCATACGTACATTATTGGACTGTATGATTACACTTACGTGTATGGCTACGGTTTGAAATGAACGTCATGGTCCGAAAATAGACGCCACAAAGAAATGACTATTATCGCAACTATGACGGATATTGGAAAAAACTATAAGTATTTCATACCCAAGTTGCTGGTCCTATCTTCCATTATGTTGGAACTACAGACTCTGTAATGAGACTCCGGGTCCGTTACAACAAAATGGTCAGAAAATATCTCTGAATGGACTCCGAGGTGTTATTGGTGCAGCTTGAGTTCACTCTGTATCTTTCAGTCATTTTACATGTAAGGGAGTTCTAATACCGTGTACGGTGACTAGATATAAGGACGATGGTACTGGCAGTTCAATTAAAAATCTGTGTACTACGTTTTTCATTCATGTTCGTGGGCTGGCACTGCGAGCCATACAGTTGACCCACAAGGTGGCTACAAGCGAGGTGTTAGTAGGGATGGGAAAAACAGATTGGTATTTTCGTTCTCAATAACCGATATTTTACGAAATTTGTTTGTTTTTGGTTACAACAGGTATATTTTATTTTATTTTTTTACTGGGTACAGAACCGAAGTACCAATTAGCCATAGAAGCAGTGAAAAAAATTTTTTTTCAACAAACTTTTTTTTTTTTTTTTTTTTTTTTTTTTTTTTTTTTTTTTTTTTTTTTTTTTTACGGAACGAGTAATTATTGTTCGTAAAATTTCCATTCATTTGAAATATTGCGTCATTGCAGAAGAAAAGGGTAATCGATCTGTACTATTTTATTCCGAATGTTGACACAAAAGCCGGCCGCGGTGGCCGTGCGGTTCTAGGCGCTCCAGTCCGGAGCCGCGCTGTTGCTATGGTCGCAGGTTCGAATCCTGCCTCGGGCATGGGTGTATGTAATGTCCTTAGGTTAGTTAGGTTTCAGTAGTTCTAAGTTCTAGGGGACTGATGACCACAGCAGTTGAGTCCCATAGTGCTCAGAGCCATTTTGTTGACACAAACGAACGGCAGACACGTGGCACTACAACTGACACAGCATGTTGTTGTTGTTGTCTTCAGTCCTGAGACTGGTTTGATGCAGCTCTCCATGCTACTCTATCCTGTGAAAGCTTCTTCATCTCCCAGTACTTACTGCAACCTACATCCTTCTGAATCTGTTTAGTGTATTCATCTCTTGGTCTCCCTCTACGATTTTTACCCTCCACGCTTCCCTACAATGCTAAATTTGTGATCCCTTGATGCCTCAGAACATGTTCTACCAACCGGTCCCTTCTTCTTGTCAAGTTGTGCCACAAACTCCTCTTCTCCCCAATTCTATTCAATACCTCCTCATTAGTTACGTGATCTACCCATCTAATCTTCAGCATTCTTCTGTAGCACCACATTTCGAAAGCTTCTATTCCCTTCTTGTCCAAACTATTTATCGTCCACGTTTCACTTCCATACATGGCTACACTCCATAGAAATACTTTCAGAAACGACTTCCTGACACTTAAATCTACACTTGATGTTAACAAATTTCTGTTCTTCAGAAACGCTTTCCTTGCCATTGCCAGTCTACATTTTATATCCTCTCTACTTCGACCATCATCAATTATTTTTCTCCCCAAATAGCAAAACTCCTTTACTACTTCAAGTGTCTCATTTCCTAATCTAATTCCCTCAGCATCACCCGACTTGATTCGGCTACATTCCATTATTCTCGTTTTTCTTTTGTTGATGTTCATCTTATATCCTCCTTTCAAGACACTGTCCATTCTGTTCAACTGCTCGTCCAAGTCCTTTGCTGTCTCTGACAGAATTACAATGTCATCGGCGAACCTCAAAGATTTTATTTCTTCTCCATGGATTTTAATACCTACTCCGAATTTTTCTTTTGTTTCCTTTACTGCTTGCTCAATATACAGATTGAATAACATCGGGGACAGGCTACAGCCCTGTCTCACTCCCTTCCAAACCGCTGCTTCCCTTTCATGCCCCTCGACTCTTATAACTGCCATCTGGTTTCTGTACAAATTGTAAATAGCCTTTCGCCCCCTGTATTTTACCCCTGTCATCTTTAGAATTTGAAAGAGAGTATTCCAGTCAACATTGTCGAAAGCTTTCTCTACGTCTGCAAATGCTAGAAACGTAGGTTTGCCTTTCCTTAATCTATTTTCTGAAATAAGTCGTAGAGTCAGTATTACTCACGTGTTCCAACATTTCTGCGGAATCCAAACTGATCTTCCCCGAGGTCGGCTTCTACCAGTTTTTCCATTCGTCTGTAAAGAATTCGCGTTAGTATTTTGCAGCTGTGACTTATTAAACTGATAGTTCGGTAATTTTCACATCCGTCAACACCTGCTTTCTTTGGGATTGGAATTATTATAGTTTTCTTGAAGTCTGAGGGTATTTCGCCTGTCTCATACATCTTGCTTACCAGATGGTAGAGTTTTGTCAGGACTGGCTCTCCCAAGGTCGTCACTAGTTCCAATCGAATGTTGTCTACTCCTGGGGCCTTTTTTTCGACTCAGGTCTTTCAGTACTCTGTCAAACTCTTCACGCAGTATCGTATCTCCCATTTCATTTTCATCTACACCCTCCTCAATTTCCATAATATTGTCATCAAGTACATCGCCCTTGTATAGACCCTCTATATACTGCTTCCATGTTTCTGCACTCCCTTCTTTGCTTAGAACTGTGTTTCCATCTGAGCTCTTGATATTCATACAAGTGGCTCTCTTTTCTCCAAAGGTCTCTTCAATTTTCCTGTAGGCAGTACTCGTCTTAACCCTAGTGAGATAAGCCTCTACATCCTTACATTTGTCCTCTAGCCATGCCTGCTTAGCCATTTTGCACTTCCTGTCGATCTCATTTTTGAGACGTTTGTATTCCATTTTGCCTTCTTCATTTACTGCGTTTTTATACTTTCTCCTTTCATCAATTAAATTCAATATTTCATCTGTTACCCAAGGATTTCTATTAGCCCTTGTCTTTTTACCTACTTGATCCTCTGCCGCCTTCACTACGCATTCTTCTTCTGCTGTATTTCTTTCCCCCATTCCTGTCAATTGTTCCCTTATGCTCTCCCTAAAACTATGTACAACCTCTGGTTCATTCAGTTTATCCAGGTCCCATCTCCTTAAAATCCCACCTTTTTGCAGTTTCTTCAGTTTTAATCTACAGTTCATAACCAATAGATTGTGGTCAGAGTCCACATCTGCCCCTGGAAATGTCTTACAATTTAAAACCTGGTTCCTAAATCTCTGTCTTACCATTATATAATCTATCTGATACCTTCTAGTATTTCCAGGATTCTTCCATGTATACAACCTTGTTTTATGATTCTTGAACCAAGTGTTAGCTATGATTAAGTTATGCTCTGTGCAAAATTCTACCAGACGGATTCCTCTTTCATTTCTCTCCCACAATCCATATTCACCCACTATGTTTCTTTCTCTCCCTTTTCATCATACATTTCATCAATTTCTTTATCATATGCAGAGCCAGTTGGCATATAAACTTGTACTACTGTAGTAGGCATGGGCTTCGTGTCTAGCTTGGCCACAATAATGCGTTCACTATGCTGTTTGTAGTAACTTACCCGCACTCCTATATTTTTATTCATTATGAAACCTACTCCTGCATTACCCCTATTTGATTTTGTATTTATAACCCTGTATTCATCTTACCGAAAGTCTTGTTCCTCCTGCCACCGAACTTCACTAATTCCCACTATAGCTAACTTTAACCTATCCATTTCCCTTTTGAAATTTTCTAACCTACCTGCCCGATTAAGGGATCTGACATTCCACGCTCCAATCCGTAGAACGCCAGTTTTCTTTCTCCTAATATCGACGTCCTCTTGAGTAGTCACCGCCCGGAGATCCGAATTGGGGACTACTTTACCTCCGGAATATTTTACCCAAGAGGACGCCATCATCATTTAACCATACAGTATAGTTGCATGCCCTCGGGAAAAATTACGGCTGCAGTTTCCCCTTGCTTTCAGTCGTTCGCAGTACCAGCACAGCAAGGCCGTTTTGGTTAGTGTTACAAGTCCAGATCAGTCAATCATCCAGACTGTTGCCCCTGCAACTACTGAAAAGGCTGCTGCCCCTCTTCAGGAACCACACGTTTGTCTGGCCTTTCAGCAGATACCCCTCCGTTGTGGTTGCACCGATGGTACGGCCATCTGTATCGCTGAGGCAAGCAAGCCTCACCACCAACGGCAAGGTCCATGGTTCATGGGAGTAGGTGACAGAGCATGGATGAGACAGTAATGTACCTGTGACTATGTTGTGTGGCCTTTACTTGGTACGCGTATTATGTAGTGTGCAAGAATTGCCCCATGTGGTCCCTACAACAGTTTCTCGCTGTTGTCGTTGAACATTAGGTATAGGAAACAATGGAAACATCGGTAGACTCGGACCATTTTATGAATTGTGGTACCAGTGAAGTACAATGCTCCACTTGTTTTAAAAGATGAAAATTGAGAGGAGCCACAGCAAACTTCGGACATCATGTAAGGAAAAGACCTTCAATGGAAACTGATTCATAATTTACAATAAAAATAGAAGGTAGGTACTCTGCTGCCTGTGTCTACAAATCACGCCTTTACCTTCGTGTAGCGCTTGAAAATGTACAAATTAGTACTTATTGTTCGTAAGGCCCAAATAGTGGTGCAGTCCTCGATTATAACTGACTTATGAGCACAGTTTCAAAATATTGTATATAACAGAAGAATACCGGTGGTTTTTTGTTGTATTCAACCACTTACCAATTTCGAGAAAAGAAGCGAGTGGTGGAAGTACTAAGTTTTCCTTTTTTTTGCATATTTTATACAGTATTTTGATTCGATGTCTCTTGAGGCTGAGAGTCAACATTTATCGAACTTTGTTCACATTATACGCTTGTTACTGGAAATTAATAGAAATAAAAAGTTAAAAATCGATCAGTTGAGAAAACTGTTATATTGAAGGGTTTTAAAATTGAGGTTAAATTCACACTGAAGGAAACCGATACAAGCGAAAACTGGTTGCTTTAGCGATAACCGCCGTTACGAGGAGAAGAGAAGGGTGCCCGGGGCTAAGCAGGAACCACTGGATAGACTAATGTCACGAAAGCGGAAGAGAAACAGGGAAAAGTGTTCCAAACAAGTTGTCTGTTCGATATTCAGAAGAGTAAAGTCGATATGGAACAAAAAGAAAGGACGACCAGCATTGTAACAAGGGAACCAAGCACGTTCTACAACGTCCTCAATTATAGGAGTTAAATCCATGCGTATCGTCAGAGAAGACTCGGTCTTCGATTGACTGATTCTAAAATCGTTATGGGAACAGCGAAGAAACGTGTTTCACTAGTAAGTTCCTCCCAGTACTAACTGCTGCGTAATTATGAAAAGTAGACACAGAGTGTAATTATAACCTCGGAAAAATAAATTTGCGTAAATAATTTTTATTTGTTTGCAGATACATGTCTACGTACGTGGTGCTCATCGAGATGCCCGCGCCACAGCACCGCAGCGCACCGCCAGAGACGCCAATGGCTTGTCCCACTGATACAGTGGAGTTTCTTGCGGTAAACCATTGTCTGTATTTGTAGAGAAACAACGCTGCAACCATCCATGGTGAGTCACACGTAGCCAGGATTTTATCGACGTGGGGGGGTGGGGGGGTGGTCTAATTTGTTAAACAGGATCTTTTATCATTATATTCTGAAAACCAATTTATTTATTTATTAATATCATGTACGTAATTTGTTTTTGGGAAATCTTCATACACATAGTACTCGGTCTATAAAATTAAGCAGGAAAATGTTCTCTTACAAAATTACAACATATAAGAAGAAATACTCAAACGCGCAATTACATATTTGCTTAGTGAAATAGAGAACAACCGCCTTCAGTCACAAACGTGATTTTAGTTCAAAGTCCTCTGCATTTCGAGCCCAGAGAATTATTCTCAGCTGCTTTAACTATCTACATCAACTTTTCTTCACTTTTTAGGTTAATTCTGGTCCTGGTAAGATCCCAATAGTATCTTAGAAAGTGGCAAGTTGTGAACATAATTCTGTAAAACTAAGACGAACGGAAAGATAACTTACTGTTTCCAGTAGTGGACACACGATTTTACATCATAATATGAGTAAACATTTTTATATGTGTACTTAAACAAACATGCATTAGTGTAAAAATGCACATAAAAGTGTTTACTTATACTGTTCTGCAAACCCATGTCTTCACTGCTGGAAATAGTAAGTTACTTTGAGATTTGTTTTGATTCTGTAAACTTATATTCCCAAAGTGCCAAGGGTAGTATACCATTGTAATCTCATCAGGACCAGAATTAACCTTAATCTGAGAAAAGAAAAAAAGTTGATGTAGACTGTTACGGCAATTGAAGTGACTCCACAGGTCATGAAATGCATCGTACAGTGAAATAAAATCAGGATTGTGACTGAATGCGGTTTTTCTTTATTTCACGGAAGTACTGCAGAGAGAACCATGGATAAAATTAAGCAAAATACTTCTTTGCATAAAAAGTTCTCGGTTTACTTACCGCATCAAATTTGGATAAAATCCCAAGCTTTCGATGACTACCTCCATCATCTTCGTCAGAGGTAAAACTGACTGTCGTGGACCGCTTTTTTTGTTTTTTTTTTCCTTTATTGATTTTCAATTCTCCCCGAAGGGGGCGGGCTGGCAGCAGCTTAGTACGCTGCTCTACAGCCTACAGACTTTTTAAAAAAATGGAAGAAGAAAAGAAATAAGAAAAACAGGCGATAAAACGGTGACTTAAAGTGTAAAAATGGCGGAAAAATGCGGAAAGTTAAAACAGAAAGTAAAAGGGGTTGGCAATGTTAATAAAAGACACAGGAATCAGACAAGTAACATAGTAGACACATTATTAAAAAACATGGTGACAGTCTGGTTTCTGTTCGCAAGAGATAAAACAATCACACCCAGCGGCAGTATGATGGCCGTTCGCAACACTTCCCAAAAGACACAACACAGAACACCCACTGTAAAGCACTCACTGTAAAACACTACACGAAAATGGCGGCACGAAGATGACACTCCCGAGCCAAGGCAGATGGGGGGGTGGACCTGGAGGAGGGGGAAAAACAAGGAGGGAGGAGAGGTGGCGGCCTCTATATCCATAGATTTTGTTTGCGCACTTTATCCAGCGTTGCTTGCAGCGCCATCCATCGTAACAGCGGAGAACTGCGAGGAATGTAAGAATTCTCCCTCTGTGCTCTTTCTTTATCAATTGCGCGCTTCCATACATTGCTGAGTGCATAACCGGAGTCTCTGTTGAAATTATTTTCACAGAGTCTAATTTCAACTGCTTCCCTGATGACAGAGTCCCAGTAGTTTGAAGCATGAGCAAGTAGTCTTGTTTCATCGAATAAAATCTTATGTTTATTTAACAAACTGTGCTCAGCCACCGCTGATTTTTTTTAGGTACCTGTATTTCAGGTGACGCTGATGTTCCACACAGCGATCGGCAACAGTTCTTATAGACTGGCCCACATAATTTTTCCCACACCCGCAAGGAATTCTGTAAATTTCCGGTACTCTCAGGCCAAGATATCTTTCATGGGTCACAGCATTTCCATGATCTTCCTGGGTGGCCGGAAGACTGGTCTGATTCCCTGCCGGCTCAGGACTCTGCCAATCTTGCTGGTCGTTGCACCGCAGAATGGTAGCCGCGCGATGTCTTGGTCCTCATGATCTGTTTGAACAGCGTCCTTCCTTGGTTTCTTCGTCGGAGTAGATCTGATATCACGATCGGAATATCCATTTCTTATGAACACCGTCGTCAGATGGTTAATCTCGGAGCCGAGATGATCCTTGTCCGAAACATTCCTTGCTCTGTGTACCAGGGTATTCAACATAGCTCTCTTCTGAGCTGGGTGGTGAAAACTACGTGCGTTTAAATATAAATCTGTATGCGTCGGTTTTCTGTACACAGAATGTCAGAGATGTCCATCTGATTTTCGCTCCACCAGCACATCTAAGAAGGGTAACTTTCCATCCTTCTCCACCTCGCCGGCCGAAGTGGCCGTGCGGTTAAAGGCGCTGCAGTCTGGAACCGCAAGACCGCTACGGTCGCAGGTTCGAATCCTGCCTCGGGCATGGATGTTTGTGATGTCCTTAGGTTAGTTAGGTTTAACTAGTTCTAAGTTCTAGGGGACTAATGACCTCAGCAGTTGAGTCCCATAGCGCTCAGAGCCATTTGAACCATTTCTCCACCTCCACTGTAAATCTTATGTTTGATGTATACCATTCAAATGATCAACAAACTGCTGCAGTGTCTCATTGCCATGTGGCCAGATGAAAAATGTATCGTCAACATACCTGAAGAAGCAGGATAGACGTAAGGGGGCACTGTTCAACGTTCGTTCTTCGAAATCCTCCATGAAGAAGTTAGCTATGGCTGGTGACAGTGGTGAACCCATGGCTGTTCCGTCAGTCATTTCATAATATTTTCCACCATACAAATAAAAAGGTGGCCGTCAAAGAGTGTTGAAATAATTTCAGTATTTCAGGAGAGAAATGAGCAACCAACAGTTTTAATGTATCTTCCACCGGAATCTTTGTAAACAAAGAGACCACATCTAGGCTGATCATGATGTCATTCGGACCTATCCTCATCTGCTTTATAATGTCAACAAACATTTTTGAGTTATTAATATGATGGCTACAGTGGCCGACTGTAGGTGGTAATAATTTGGTTAAGTATTTTGCCAACCGATATGTAGGAGACCCAATAGCACTAACAATAGGTCTCAATGGAACCCCATCCTTATGGACTTTGGGTAGACCATATAACCCGGGTGGCCTTGGTGCTCTTGGTTGTAGATTCTTGACTAGTTCTTCTGGGAGGCCAGAGTTCTTCAGTAGCTCCCCTGTCTTCCTACTAAGTGCTGCCGTGGGATTCCATTTAAGAATACGGTACGTGGCATCTTCCAATAATATGGCCACTTTCTTATGATAATCGGTAGCATTGAGGATAACAGTGGCATTCCCTTTGTCAGCTGGTAGTACAACTAACTCTTCATGCTTCCCCAACGATTTCAATGCCAGTTTCTCCACTCTGCTTACATTGGACTTAGGAGGCTTGGCTGTTGCTTCCTGAAGAGGCAGCAGATGAGGTAAGGCTTGCAACTAGTCGGATTTTAGCAACAGCCTGGAGCTGCAAGCAACGCTGGATAAAGCGCGCAAACAAAATCTATGGATATAGAGGCCACCACCTCAGTATGCGCCGGATTCACTGTGACGTCATCCAGCCAATGAGAAGCCGTCCACCGCTTATAAAAGCGGAAGCCTCACCGGTCCACGAATCCTGTACACCTCCCGCAAACTCGATCGTCCTCATCCGCTTGTCTCACCCATCCTCTCCCACCCCGCCCGCTGCCGCACCTGTGTACCCACATCCCACCCGGTCTTCATCTCTCCACCCTCCTTACCCTCTCCCAAGGTGGCTTCCGCCAGCTCCCCCTCCCTGGTGATGTCCTCCTCCCCTCCATCTAACCCTCCTACCAACTTTGATCCTCCCTCCCTCTTCCTGTGTCTGTTCCTTTGGGCACCCTCCCTCCCTCCTGACTTTCTCCCCACTCCTCCCCCGTGCCTCCCCTCCCCTGTCCCTCTACTCCTCCTTCCATCTCCTCAGCCATTGGCATCTTTGTTCTCCCTTCTCCACCCTCTCCACCCCCCTCACCCTTCTACCCCTCTTGGCAGGTCCCCGGACTCGCACACGCTATGAGGACTTTCGCGCGCCGGAGATCATCGCCATCAGTGTCTCGTGTGTGTGACATCGTTTTGTGTTTTTAGTGTCCGCCGTCACGCTTCTATGTTCACTTGTGCCGTCGGATTCATCAGTGTTATGTGCGCCGTGTCAACATGTTTTCCGTGTCGTTATCGTCGAGTGTGAATGGCTCCGTGTTTTTTGTGTATCTGTGACCACTATTTTTTGCCTGGCACTATGTTCATTCTAATCCTCCATTCTTGTACTGTTATTGTCAACACTATGGCTGAAGAGCGGCATAGCATGCCGCTGACAGCCTACCTGATTGTTCAGGTATTTAAATAACGATAAAGGAAAAAGAATAAAAACGGTCCACGACAGTCAGTTTTACCCCTGACGATGATGACGGAGGTATTCATCGAAAGCTTCGGATTTTATGCAAATTTGACGCGGCAAGTAAACCGAAAACTTTTTGTGCAAGGACTCCGTCGCAAAAGACTTCGTAGTCAAAATACTTCTTTATTTGGCAATATAATAACTTCACTCTATTGCCAAACGAATTACAGTTCCAATTTAATGTGTTACCTCATTGCTAACAAAACACAGCTTCTTATACAAGGTCCACTATCACAGAACAGAAGAGTCTTCTTCATCTACATCTAGATATACATTTACACAGACACTCTGCAAGCCACCGCACTGTGCGTGGCCAAGGGTACCCTGTACCACTACTGGTCATTTCCCTCCTGTTCCACCCGCAAACAGAGCGAAAAAAAAACGACTGTCTGTACGCCTCCGTATGACCCCTGATTTCTCGTATATTACCTTCGTGGTCCTTACGAGGGATGTATGTTGGCGGAAGTAGAATCATTCGGCAGTCAGCTTCAATTGCCGGTCCTCTAAACTTCATCAATAGTGTTTCTCGAAAAGAACGTCCACTTCCTTTCAGGGATTCCCACTTGAGCTCCCGAAGCATCTCCGTAACACTTACGTGTTGTTCGAACCTACCGCTAACAAATCTAGCAGTCCGCCTCTGAATTGCTTCGATGTCTTCCTTCAATCCGACCTGCTACGGATCCCAAACATTTGGGCAGTACTCAAGAATGTATCGCACCAGCGTCGTATATGCTGGCTCCTTCACAAGTGAAACATCCTTTCCTAAAGTTCTCTCAATAAACCATAGTCGACCATTTGCCTTCCCCCGTCATAGATTTCGTATGTTCGTTCCGCTTCATATCGCTTTGTAACGCTACGCCCAGATATTTAAACGTCACGATTTTGTGAAGCGGGACACTAGTAATACTATATTCGAACATTACACGTTTGTTCATCCACATAAACTTACATTATTCCTCATTTAGGGCTCGCCGCCATTCATCACACCAACTGGAAATTTTGTCTACGTCGTCTTGCATCTTCCTACAGTCACTGAATTTTGCCATCTTACCGTGCACCACGGTATCATCAGCAGATTGCTCCCCACCCCGTCCGCCAAATCATTTACGTACATAGAGAACAACAGCGGTCCTGTCACAGTTCCTTGGGGAACTCCTGACTATACCCTTGTCTCTGATGAACACTTTCCGTCGACGACAACATGCAGGGCTCTATTATTTAAGAAGTCTTCGAGCCACTTACATATCTGTGAACTTATTCTGTATGCTCGTACCTTCGTTAACAGCCTGCAATTGGGGCATAGTGTCAAAAGTTTTCCGGAAATTTAGAAGTATGGAATCTGCTTGTTGCCCTTCATCCATAGTTCTCAGTATTTCAAGTGAGAAAAGACAAGCTGAGTTTCGCACGAGAGGTGCTTTTTAAAACCATGCTCACTCGTGGACATAAGCTTCTTCGTCTCAAGAAAGATTATTATATTCTAACTGAGAACATATTCAAGGATTCTGTAGAAAACACAAGTTACGGATATTGGTCTATAATTCTGCGGGTCCATTCTTTTACTTTTCTTGTATACTGGTGTCACCTGCGCTTTTTTCAGTCGCTTGAGACTTTGTTCGGGGAGAGAGATTCACGATAAATGCGAGCTACTTAAGGGTCCAGTGCCGTAGAGTACTATTTGTAAACTCGAACTGGGATTACATCCGGACCTGGTGATTTATTTGTTTTCAAATCTTTAAGATGCTTCTCTACGCCAGGTACGCCAATTACTAGGTCGTCCATGATAGAGTCTGCCTGATGGTCAAATGACGCCATGTTTGTACGGTTTTCGTGTGTGAGCAATTATTGAGCCTAAAATTTAAAACTTCGACTTTCGTTTTGCTACCTTCAGCCGCCACGCCACAGTGCTAAACAAGGAGGTGAATGGAAGCATTAGACCCTTTTAGCAATTTTACGTAAGACCATATTTTTATCGGGTTCTCTGTCAGGTCTTTTGCTGAGATGTGACGGTGGCAGTTGTATGCTTCGCGCATAGATCATTTCACAGACGCACGAATCTCTACTAACCTTCGCTTGTCGTTATTTGTGCGTTCGCTTTTGAATCTAGTCTCTGCTTCCTCAGCATCCGCCGACTTTCGTTATTAAACCATTGTGGGTCTTTTCCATCCTTTATCCACTTACTACGCACGCAAGTCTCCAGACCACGATTTACGATCTGTTTAAACTTTGTCTGTAATTGCTGTACATCCATCTTACTGGAACTAAGTGATGCCAATTCACTGTCTTAGTGAGATGTTGGTAAGTACTTACCTACTCTATCTAGCAGGAACATTTTCCAAGCCTTTCTGACTGTTTTATAACTTTCGTAATCACAGTTGCTATTGTGACATCATGATTGCTAATCCACATTTCTATACTGACATTGTCGATAAGGTCCAGCCTATTTCAGCTACAAGGTTTAAGATATTTCCATTGCATATGGGCTGCCGAGCTAGCTGCTCAAGACAATTTTCAGAAAACGTGTTCAAAAGTATTACTCATGACTGTCTGTCTGAACCCCTTGCAATGAATTCACAGACATCCAGTCTATAATCGACAGGTTAGAGTCGCCTCCAACTAGTGTTGCATGATCTGTGTATTTACGCGCTATTGACCGTAGGCTTCCTTTGAATGTCTCTAAAAGTGCCACAGCGAATAGGATGACTGGTAAAACATTCAACAATTAATATAGTTTCACCTACACCTGTTATAAGCGACTAGACGACTTCACTACCACACTCAACTTCTACTTCAATAGAGACAATATTTTTGTCAACTGCAATGGAAATATCCCCTCCTACTGTCTCAGATCTCGTGGAAGTATGTTCCATCTATGCAACTAACTAAAAGGCAGTTTGTTTATGTCATACGCGTTTCGCTTCTTTTATTTGGATAGCATCTTCAGTGGCCTGTAACACATGTTTCTTTGTATACATACAGTAAAAGTATTATGTGGCAGATACAATATGTCGATTTGTTTCATTTCGTCTTGTTTTGCTCTTGTTTTTTAGTTAGAATCATCTTTTGCAACACAAATTTCGTAATGCGAAATTATCGTTTGTGTTACTTACGATTTCCAACGCTGTTAACTCATGCGTGTGGTCCTGGAGATGTATTCGTTAGTTTCCATGCTCCAGCTGGCCGATTTCTGATGTTGTTTCACCCAAATTTGTCATATCGCGTATATTACTTGAGCTTCCGATTTTGTGATCAACGTGTGTGTGTTTTCGGTGTGTAGTGTTGCCAACTATTGTTGTGTGGTTATCTGTCGTCTTTTGTTTGTATGTGTGTGTGTGTGTGTGTGTGTGTGTGTGTGTGTGTGTGCGTGTGTGTGTGTGTGTATCCCCTGTGTGTAACTGTGTCATTCTTTCTTGAGAGGGTGATTTTTTTAATGGTTGTTTGTGTGTGTTTGTTGTGTCTTAATTTTTCTGTATGTGAATGCATCATTCCTTTACTCTTTTTTATGGCTGTGTGTGTGTGTGTGTGTGTGTGTGTGTGTGTGTGTGTGTGTGGGTGGGTGGGTGTGAGTATTTAGTTCTGTGTAAATGTGTAATTTTTTCTTGAGAGTCGGATTCTTTTTTTATTAATATATAATTATTCACTGTCATGTCCTTTTCCATGTTGGATGATTCGTGTCCCTGTTTTATCGGGTGTTTGGCGAATGGAGAATGGACTTTAACATATTTCCAACTTTTTATGTGTTATTTACATCTACTTTTGAAGTTTCTGCTTGTCATTCCCATAAATACTGATTTACATTCTGAGTACTCTAGCTGGCATATACCTGCTCCTTGGTATTTGTCTGCTTTGTCTGTAGTTTGTAAATGCGATTGGAGTGTGTTTCTTGTTGTGCAAGCTATGTAAAATCACTGATTCTTTAGTATATTTGTTATTTTGCGTGTTGATTTGTGTCTGTATGTAAGAGTGTGCCATTTTTTCTGTTATTCATGTCATGAGTATTACTGTTTTTTGCTTCTTTGTGTGCTGCAGTGTCTGTGGGATTCTTTGGTGTTTGTGTTCTCTGCTTGTTTTCATTTTTCTTTAGCTGTACTTTAGTTTTGGTTGAGTTTTTGTACTGTATGGGTGTTGTAAACATTGTTTGTGGCTACGAGTTGTATTGTATGTAATTCTTTTTCATAATTTTCTTTGCTGAGTGTTATGCTATTTAGTTCATGTAACATGTGTCGTAGGGCTGCTAACTTTTGACTTTGTGAGTGGTTGGATGAAGCATATAGAATTATGTCGGTGGCTGTTGGCTTTCTGAAGATGTCAAATGTGTGTTTATTGTTGTCTCTCTTTAGTGTTATAACTAAGATATCTGTCTTTCCGATGTACGCTCCACGACGCATTAAATATCTCAGAGTTTTCCACTTCGAGTTTTAGGCAGCTCTCGGTCCCAAAACAATTTGAGCGAGAGAACTTATGAAGTTAAACGGGTTCAATTCTTTTTTCATAATAGCTATCTTTCTCGTGAATCTAAAAATGGCAAATCCAGGATGGAATGTAACAATATTAGAGAAGGAAAGTTGCTACTCACCATATAGCGGAGATGCTGAGTCGCGATAAGCCCAACAAAAAGATTAACACAATTATAGCTTCCGGCCATTAAGGCCTATGTCAGCAATAGACACATATACACACACGCACACACACACACACACTCACGCACATCCTTTGTCAGCAGTAGACACATATACACACACACGCACACACACTCTCAAGCACACGCAACTTACACACACGTCTGCAGTTTCAGACAGCTGAAACCACATTCTACGGGCACTGATAACCGTGCAGTTGAGCGCCGCGGAAACTGAACGTCATTATCACAATAGTCGGTCTTGGCTGAAGTAGGGACAGGGAAAAGCAAATAGTGCTATCGAAGTATCGATTGTTAAAATCTATTAAATCTATCTATAGACTTGTTGCCTGTCGATATTTGAGTATCCGTCTTTCGTCGTATGGCTGAAAATAAAAATATAAGTGGTGATCAAAAAGTATGGTTCAAAAATGGTTCAAATAGCTCTGAGCACTATGGGACTCAACATCTGAGGTCATCAGTCCCCTAGAACTTAGAACTACTTAGACCTAACTAACCTAAGGACATCATACACATCCATGCCCGAGGCAGGATTCGAACCTGCGACCGCAGCGGTCCCGCGGTTCCAGACTGAACCGCCCAGAACCGCTCGGCCAGACCGGCCGGCATCAAAAAGTATGCATTCGAATGCTGTACAGTGCAGATTCAAGCAGAATAGCCGTAGGCATTGAGGGAACCATCTCACCGATGCACCAAGTTGAAGATACCCGTTTGCTAAAACACCTTGTCCTGCTGCAAGAAGAGGTCTCTAACTGCCTGCTGCGTAACCTTGGCGGACCGGAAACGTCGACCCTTCAAGGCTTCTTTTAAGATTCATTATGTATCTCGATGTTGTGAACATTATACAAGATTTTTTAACGATGTATCCATGTTACTTACATACTATGGCTTTAAGCCATGTCAATGTAATGTAAGCTGACACATTTGTACGTCGTTTTTTGTTTATTGTGATTTTCAAACCATAGGTAGGCCAGCAGCGACCTATCTATGCCGCTCTTCGGCCATAGGAAAACATACATTAAACAGGATGACATAAAAACAAACATATATGAAGGATGAAAACAGGAGACATACATATTAAAATAAAGGAAGGCAGTCATGGACGCACTGGTTGTATAAAAAAGTTCAGCACTATACACAAACGGAGACACAGAGTTGCACACGTGAATGTAGGAGCACTGAAGGAGAGACACTGATGAACTCATGGAAGAGAAACACCAGCACAGTGGCGACGAACGTCGGCGCACTAAAACATACTGTTTGCACGAAAAGGTCGGTGGCCTGCCAGAGGGAAGAGGGGAGGGGAGGAGGGAGGGTATGGGGATGTGGAAGCCTGGGAAGGGGGAAGAGAGGGAGAGAGGAGAGGGGAGGAAGTGAGGAGGGAGAGAGGGAAGAAGAGGGAGCCCTGGGGGAATAACACAGGACCAGGAAAGGGAGAATCAAAGCTGGTAGGAGGGATAGCTGGACAGGACGAGGTCATCTTCAGGGAGGGGGAGTTGGTGGAAGCCAACTTGGGCAAGGGTATGGAGTGTGGTAAGATGGAGAGCGGGTGGGATGCAAATGTACAGACGCAGCAGCGGACGGCGGTGGGAAAGGGTGGGAGAGGCCAGTGGGAGAGGGGGATCAAGTTTAAAGGGAGGTCTAAAAGGATCCGTATCCATTCAAGGAAGAGGAGGAGGTTTGGGAAAGAAATTAAGTTGTAGAGGATCCGCATGGGGGATGGGAGGCGGATGCAATAGGTGAGATGGAGTGCATGGTGTTCCAGGATTTGAAGGGACTTGTAGAAGATAGGGTGGGCATTGTATGTCTTTTTTTTTTCTTTGTTGTGTTTCAGTTCCCCATCGGGGCGGGCTGGCAGCAGCATATGCGAAAGACATAGAACAAAACAATAGAAGACATTTAAAAACAGCAAAGGAGAGAATACATCTACATCTACATTTATACTCCGCAAGCCACCCAACGGTGTGTGGCGGAGGGCACTTTACGTGCCACTGTCATTACCTCCCTTTCCTGTTCCAGTCGCGTATGGTTCGCGGGAAGAAAGACTGTCTGAAAGCCTCCGTGCGCGCTCTAATCTCTCTAATTTTACATTCTTGATCTCCTCGGGAGGTATAAGTACGGGGAAGCAATATATTCGATACCTCATCCAGAAACGCACCCTCTCGAAACCTGGCGAGCAAGCTACACCGCGATGCAGAGTGCCTCTCTTGCAGAGTCTGCCACTTGAGTTTATTAAACATCTCCGTAATGCTATCACAGTTACCAAATAACCCTGTGACGAAACGCGCCGCTCTTCTTTGGATCTTCTCTATCTCCTCCATCAAACCGATCTGGTACGGATCCCACACTGATGAGCAGTACTCAAGTATAGGTCGAACGAGTGTTTTGTAAGCCACCTCCTTTGTTGATGGACTGCATTTTCTAAGCACTCTCCCAATGAATCTCAACCTGGTACCCGCCTTACCAACAATTAATTTTATATGATCATTCCACTTCAAAAGGTTCCGCATGCATACTCCCAGATATTTTATAGAAGTAACTGCTACCAGTGTTTGTTCCGCTATCATATAATCATACAATAAAGGATCCTTCTTTCTATGTATTCGCAATACATTACATTTGTCTATGTTAAGGGACAGTTGCCACTCCCTGCACCAAGTGCCTATCCGCTGCAGATCTTCCTGCATTTCGCTACAATTTTCTAATGCTGCAACTTCTCTGTATACTACAGCATCATCCGCAAACAGCCGCATGGAACTTCCGACACTATCTACTAGGTCATTTTTTAAGGTGAACATAGATATAAAAAAGGGGAAACATCATGGAAGGCAATAGACAAAAAACTGGGTGACTGTAAAATGGAGATAAAAAACTGTTTAAAAGTAGCACACACAAAAAGCCACACACTGCGACGATTAAAAGAACACAAGGCACAGTATGACTGGAGCATAAAGATATCGACGGATGGCGTAGCACATAACAAACACTGACGGTGAACCTCAAGGCAGGACACAATTAAAATCACACCTCTTGACGCACAGGAGAAACAGCACTAAAAACACAACACTGATGCGGCACACTGACGATGATCAATACAGAGGATCTGCCAGGCGCTAGGAGATGAGGGAGACCTGAAGAAGGGAGGGAGGGGAAGAGATGGGGGAGATGAGCGGGGGACGCGCTGAAGAGGGCAGGTAGGGAGGGATGTGGGAAGGAAAGAGGCAAGTATGGGGTGCAGGGTCTCAGGGGAGGGGGGATGGAGGAAAATCAGCTCTGGGAGAAGGAGGGAAGAGGAAAAAGGGGGCCCTGGGGTGGGGGGGTGGAACAAGGCCAGGTTACAGTTGGAAGGAAGGGTAGATGTCACGGCGAAGTTCGTCATCCAGGAGGGGGAGGCGTTGGAAATTGCCCTGATGAAGGAGATGGAGGGTGTGGTGGTGGAGAGAGGCGGGGACACAGCGATAGAGGCGCGGCAATAGGCGGGGGGTGGAGAGGAAGGAGGAAACCAGAGGGTGGGGGGGATCAAGCCTGCGAACAATGTAAAGGATGCGGAGATGTTGGAGGGACAGGAGGAGGCGGGGGAAGGGGATCAGTTCATACAGGAGCTGTGTGGGGGAAGGAAGGCAGATACAGAAGGCAAGGCGGAGCGCATGGCGTTCAAGGATTTGGAGGGCCTTGTAAAAGTGGGTGGGGGCAGAGATCCAGGCAATGCTGGCATAACAGTGGATAGGACGGATGAGGGATTTGTAGGTGTGCAGGAGCATTGTATGTCGTTGTGAATACTGTTAAATACATTCATGACGTTGTCACACAGTGCGAGCACACGTATTCAAACATCGTAAAACAACATAATCTGTAAGCGCACATGCTCGTTAACCCATCACTAGTCTCAAGTGCATTAGACCACAGCTGCAGACTACTGTTTGCAGGCTATTAATTACCGTTTTGGCGCGTAAATGGATTACAGAAATTTTTTGCTATGTTTGGAGCGCCATTGCAGTCCAACAAATGTACTAGGAAGCAAAGAGTATGCCCTCCTTGCACAGTTATGGAGACTGCTATAAAATCTTACATGACTTATTCCTAATCCATCACAGATAAGCGTCAGGATTACACACCGAATTACATATACAAGGGTCATACATCGTTATACATAAAATCTTACGTGACTTATTTTTAAGGCGTGAGGATTATATGTCGAATTACACATATAACGATTGAACTTTATTATACATAACTGTGGGTATTCTTTTTACCCATCCCCCCCCCCACCCCTCTTATGGGTCCTCATCCTCTATCAGCTCCTTTCCTGGTTCCCCCCTTCGCTTTTACTCTCCTTTCCCCCCTTTTTTGTTTTCCCATCATCTGTCCAGTTCCCCCCACCTGCTCTCGGCTGTGGTATGTCACATTTGCCAACATTTTAGTGCAGTGTTCCAGTGACCATTCAGTGTTGTTCGTCTTTCTCGTGTTGCGAACAGAAACCATGCTGTCGCTAGGTGTGAATTTTATGTCTTTTGCGAACAGAATCCAGACTGTCATCGTGTTTTTTAATTGTCTGTCTATTGTTTTACCTGTCTGCTTCGTATGTATTTTATTAGTATCATCATCCCTTTGATCTTTGTTTTAAGTTCCACGATTTCTTTTCGCCATGTTAATCTTTAAGTCTCCGATTTTATCGCCTGTTTTTATTATTTATTCTCTTCATCATTCTCACAAAGTCTGTAGGCTGAAGAGCGGCATACTAAGCTGCTGCCAGCCCGCCCCTTTTGGGAGGAATTGAAATTCAATAAAGAAAAAAAAATTTACCCATTCTTGCTTTTAAATTTGTACATGATGTATATTATTATGTCAAAGTTTTATTGTATTAACACCATATAACCAAACTGACATAGATAGTGATATGTCGCACAGTACCTCATGTGCTACCAAATCAGTAGCACATTCCCATGGAACCACCCTCCCTCAAATCCAACACCGCTGGCGTAACATTTTGTCAGTTTTACATGCATAATCAGTACATTAATTTATCATTGACATAGCAAATGAAAGTGATATTAAAATACAACATAGTATGTCTTCTCTATGTCAATCATATACAACGCGCTATTGCCATCGAAGAGTAAAATAATAAATCGTAAAAAGGTGTACAATATCGTTTTGATGGGAGTATGTCATTTTATAAAATTCATACTACACTGCATTAATATTGGTCATTGTATAAAATTCATCATACACTGAATTAATACATCCGTCTCGTCATCGTCTGTTTGGTAACTGGTACTTCACCTGTCTGGTCCTCTTCTCTTCATTCCCCATGATCATTCCTAACACCACCACCACCACCATCACCACCACCACCACCTCCATTGTCGATACTTCCCCATCTGCGGCCGCCACAACCATAATGTGTTGCACCCAGTCACTGTATCCCCAGCCTATCCCCCCCTCCTCACCATTGCTACCACTTTGCCCTTCACCACTCCCTCTCCTACTTTGACTCTGCACGCGCTCCCATGCCCACTCCCGATCCCTTCCCTTCACTACCCCCCCCCCTTCGATGTCAGCTGATCCGCCCAGCTACCTGCCTGGAGGGCCACAGTCGACACCACATCTAATCTATCATCGACGCCATCACCAGGACCTGCCACTTCCCGCCACATCTCACTCGCACCCATCCCTCACACCTCCTACCACGCCTCCACAGCTGTAAAGCGCCCCAGCACCTCCCATGCCTCCTCCACTCCCAAAAAACTCAGATCCCCTCCTCCTCCCTCCCACCTCGACACCATGGACATCACACCTCCGGGCACCTCCACTCCTACCCTTTCCTCAGTCTCCCCCTCTCCCTCCATGTAAAGGTAAATCCTTGCCAATCCAGACCCATCCTTCCTGGAAGCCTGGAATTTCACATTGCTTCTCCAGAAGTACTGCCCTGGAGTCCCTATCTCCCTGCTCAACCCACATAGGAACTCCATTCTCATCTCTTCTCCTAGTCCCACCGTCCACACCAACATATTTGCCAAAATCTCCATCACTCGCTTTGGACCTAACGCCTCCCTCACCCTTGCCCCTTTCTCCTCTACCTCCCGACCGACAACCTCAACCCCTGCACCGCCCAGCAACCTTCACCACTGTGATCACTCAACTTAGCCCGAGGAGGAGGTGTTGGCAGAACTCCAGGTGCATCCGTACCATGAGGTCTGTGTTGACCGCCGCATTCACAACCCCACTGGACCCCCTCACCTCATGAAGGTGTTTTCAGAGTACGCCCCTACATTGACCTTCTCCTTAAGAAGGGCGCTCTGTTGTTCCATAAGCATTACAAAGTCGACCACTCCCATGCCCCTCTCCAATCTGTTTGGTGCCAGAGTTGCCTGTAATACAACGCACACCATACATCATAGTGCCATGAGGCCCCTATTTGCCCCCACAGCAAGCAAGTGCACTTCCTCCAGCAGTGTCCCCCCATTCCTGCAACACCTGTAACCTTCCCCACCTCACCTACTAAAGAAGTGCAAGGCCTGACCCCCTCCCTCCACACCCAGACTCACCATCCCAATCTGCCCTCTTGATCGCCCCACCCCTCCCAGAAACTCACTTCGACCCCCCCTACAGCTGAGGACATCATTTGTTTTGTGACTGTCGTACTCCTGAATGCCCATCCCTTTCAATGCCCCCATACCCTCCAACAGATATCCCTCTCCACCCGTTCCATCTTACATCTCAATACCTTCACCACCTACTCCCATAACCAGGCCCACTTTACCTTCTCCCACCTCAACACACTCATATACATCCCCACCATAGTGTGACAACACAGTATCTTGTTTAACAACATCTACTCCCTCCCCACCAACAAAAACCTCCAGATGCACACCCTCATAACCCACTGCATAGGTGCCTTTCTTCTTAATGAAACCTTTCTCCAACCCACACATCTTGTCAGCACATCACCCAACCTCCTACGCCACTCTGATAATCCCCACCCGGTAGCGCATAGTGGCGTCGCCATTGGCCACCTTCGCCAGCTCCCTGTTCAGCTCCAAGCCCTCCTTCCCAACCCCACTGAACACCTCATCCTCAGCCCCTTCTTCCCCAGCCTTACCATTACCTGTGCCACCATTTATGTCTGTCCTGCAGCCCTCATCCTGTTTTGACTTCCTTTCCCACATTGACCGTACCTCCTCCTCCTACATGATTGCCGCTGACCTCAACATCCATAGTCATTCTGCTGCCTAGCTCTGGCGGTGGCATAGGTTCCTCACCTCACTGCAAGGTGATCTCCTTCCCATTCTGCAACACACCCACCCTGAATCCAATACCACTCTCGATTTAGTCCTGCCCTCCCCCAACCTCCTTGGATGCATTATGGTGGACGTCCTAGAGCCCATCAGTAGTGGCCATCTCCTGGTCCTCCTTGCTGTGTCAGTTGGATGTAACCCTCATCTCGCTCCCCGCAACAACCCTCCCCCGAAATTTGTCCATAACTACTCCCACACCAACTGGAATGCCTACTGGGACACAGTCAATACCCAGGTCGAAAGCCACTCTCTCATCTACCACCACGCCGATAACATCACTCGAGCCACCTCCTTTCTCCAGCAGACCGTGTCTGAGGCCGTTGAGGCTCATGTTCCCACTACCACCATGTATCCATACCGTCCCACCTTACCCCCACAGGCTGTCCTCCTCCTGCGAGAATCCCTTTGTCTCTACCATGCTTTCCTCCACATCAGAGACCAGGACACACTCCAATGTCGCTAGCAACTCTAGAGACACATTCAGAATTTGCTCACGGCCAAAAAACCCTGGGACTGGAGCCAGACCTGTAACTGCCTAAATGCTACTCTACCTATAAACTTGTCTAGTACTGGTCAGCCTTCCACTGCCTTACTGGTTCTAAACCCTTTCCTCATTATCCTCTCCTTCAAATTGACCAACCCTATCCCTACAACCTCAGTGAGGCCATTCATTTCACTTCCTACTTTGCCAATGATCCTCTGTTCGATTACTCCCTCTTCCCTGATGTCCATGACCAGACTGACACCTCTGCCCCTCCCCTCACTCTAGTTTCCAGTACTTGGACAACATCCTACACACAGATCTCAATAACCCTATCACCACTCAAGACATCATAGCCACACTTTGCAGAAAACACAGCATCACTCCCAGTCATGACTGTGTCACCCACCTCCATCTCTGTGAAGCTCCCATTTCCTTCCTTACCGTCCTGGCCACGCTCTATAACATGGTACTGTCCTCTGGCTACTACCCCAACCTCTGGAAAATATCCTGGATCCTAATGTTCCCCAAGCCCACCAAACCACCCTCTGACATCTTCTCCTACTGTCCTTTCTGCCTCACCTCGGTCTTCAGCAAGGTCTTGGGAGTCCATCCTCACCTGACAAATCAAACAGCACTTTACGTGCACCACCTCCTCCACCTCTCCCAATGTGGCTTCCGACCCTCCTCCTCTGCTGATGACCTTCTCCTTCATCTCACTCACCTCCTCTCCAGCTAACTCAATTCCTGTCCCTCCTTGATTTCCTCTCTCTTGACCTCGAACATGCTTACGACCATGTATGGCATTCTGGTCACCTCTTCAAGCTCCAAACCTTTGGCCTTCCTATCAATTACGTCCATCTGATTACCTCCGTCCTCTCTCATCACCCTGTCCACAACAATGATTCCTATACTTTCTAACCCTCCACCAGAGTGGCCCAATGGGGTCCTCTCCCCTCTTCTCTACCTTCTCTATGTGGCGGACGTGCCGTCGCCCCAACCCCCCTTCAACCTCCTACAATATGCTAATGACACTGCCTTCCTTGCCCTCACCCTTTAATGCTCTCAATGCTATCTCCAATCCCATCTTGAACTGTTCAACACTTGGTGCAACCAGTGGCTGCTCAAGGTCAACCCTTCCGAAACTCAGGCAATCATCATAGGCAACACCACCCCTTCCTTCTGTCTCCTGGATTTTTACAACACCATCTATGGCCATTATTGCACTCACCCCCACCCTCAAGTACCTTGGCATCACCCTTGACTGCCACCTTTCCTGGACCCCCATCTCCGGACAGCCCAAGCCGAGGCACAAACCGATCTCTGCCTTCTCAAACTCCTCTCTGGCTGAATGTGAGGTTTGGACCACTGCAGTATCCTCCACACTTATAAGTCCCTCATCTTCCCCATGATTTGTTAAGCCCACCCCACCTGGATATCTGCCCCTCCCACCTACTATAAATCCCTACAAATCCTTGAACAGCATGCACTCTGCTTCACCTATCGCAACCATCTCCCATCCCCCGAGTGGATCCTTTACAGCTTGATTCCTTTCCTGCACCTCCTCCTTTTCCTTGAATGGATACAGATTCTTTACACCTCCTGCAAGCTTGATACTCCCCATGCAATTGTCTCTCCCATCCTATCCCACCCCAACCCACTGCCGTGCTTATACTCTTGAGTCCCACCTGCTCTCCATCTTCACACTCTCCACGCCATTGCGAAGGTGGCTTCCACCAACTCCCCCTTCCTGATGATGTCCTCGTTCCCTCCATATACCCCTCGTATCAAATCTAATCGTCTCCTTTCCTTTCTTCCCCCTTTTTCCTCCATGGCTGCCTCACTCCTTCCTTACCTTCCTTTCTCCCTCCCCATTCTCTCTCTCAGTTTCCCACTCCCTTCCCCTCCTCACTCCCCTGGCTTCCTCACCCAACAATACCCTCTCCTCTACCCTAACCCACCCTTTCTCCCACTGGCCTCCTACACCCCCCTGCCTGTCCACTCTCCCCAGTAGCAGCCCCCCCCCCCTCCTTGTGTTCAGTGTTCTTAGCGCCGAAGATTGTCGCCAGTGTTTTGTAAACATTGTGTTTCGTCGTTACTGTGCGTCAGCGTTTTCTTTGGTGTGCTCCTCCGCTCGGTGTAAAACTGACTGCCTTCGTCTGTGTGCTCTGCTGATTTTCCTTATGTATCATGTGCCCTCCTCCTAACGCCTCCGTCACATTCTTATGTATACCAACTGTTTTTAACATTCATGTCTATCTGTATTTATGTCTTCCTGTACGATATCTCTTATACTATTGGCCGAAGAGTGGCGTCTGTATGCCGCTGCCCCCCACCCCCCACTTTTGTATTAAAGGGATTTACAATAAAGGAAAAAATAGACATAAAAATGTGTCTTCTTACATTAGGTTGACATGGCTTAAAGCCATAATATGTAAGTAACATGGCTATGTAGTTAAAATGTCTTGTAAAATCGGCACAACGTCGAGATACATAATGGATCTGCATAATAATTTTTTAAACATTCTGTATTTTTCAGCAGCACATGATAATGGCGTAAGGCCGAAATTGCAGTAGTGTATTAAGAAATTAGAACATTCACTGGCGGGAAGATGATGTCCTTCAACTTTCAATTTCGTTACATGGCATGTAGATTGTGTGTAATTTTATTTATCTGATAAGGGTAGGGGGTTTGTCCGTACACCCTAGATCCACCCCCCCTCCTCTCTTTGGCTACGTTTTTGTTCGTGGTAAATGTACGGCAACAAGGCACAATCATATGACGCAGTAGCTAGGTGCGCAAATGAGCAAACAAGCCGGAATGACAACAAACGACGTGGCCAACCATCTATCTAATGGGAAAGCGCAATCGCAAGAGACATGGAGGGTCTTTGTGAGGACCGGTGCAACAACATTTTTTCACCCCTCGTACGTTTTCGGAGGTGTCAGTTTTCGCTACTAACTGTGATATGTACTGTGTCCAAATCTTGCACTATGGCACCGCTGTCGCCTCTCTCAGTTTGGCACCCCAAGCGGCCGCTACTAGTTCTGACACGCCCTGTAAAGTAGAGTTACATTTGTTGCGCCTCCCCCGGCCCTCCCAGTTTGTCGCTTGTGCCTCTAAGCGGCTCAGGCGCTGGTGCTCTAACCGGCGTATCACAATCGAGGCGACAGTCTGAAAAGTGATAATCAGTTCAGGACCAGTGTTACTCAGCTACAGCTGCATCTTTCTCAACATTTACACCTATACTCCAAAAACGGCTGTGAGGTGCATGGAAGACGTTACGTCCGAGTTATTATGGTTTCTTTCCATTCCACTCACATATTGATCGCGATGAGAATGCTTGTTTAAATCCTTTGTTCACACTGTAATTAATCTAATCTTGACCTCAAAATCCCTCTCTGAGCGATACCGCAATACGTAGATGATCGCAGTATATTCCTAGAGTCATCATTTAAAGCCGATTCTTGAAACTTTGTTAGCACACTTTCTCGTGATAGTTTCCGTCTATCTTCAAGAGACTGCCTATTCACTTTCTGCAGTAGGTCTGTAACTCTCTCACATAGGTCAAGCAAACCTGACCATTCGCGATGCCCTTCTCTGTCTACTTTCAATATCTTCGGTTGGTCCCTTTTTGTACAGGTCCTATATATTTGAGCAATATTCTAGAAAGGCTCACACAAGTGATTTGTAAGAAATCTCCTTTGTAGACTAATTGCATTTCCCCAGTCTTCTACCAACAAACCTATATCTACCTACCATCTGCTTTATCTACGACTGAGCGTATGTGATATTTCACTTCATATCCCTACAGAGTGTTTCACCCAGCTATTTGTGTCAGTTGGCCGATTCCAAAAATCACTCATCGCTTCGTTTGGTGAAGTACACAATTTTACATTTCTGAACATTTAAAGCAAATTGCCAATCTGCGCACCACTTTGAAATCTTATAAAGATCTGACTGAATACTTATGCAGCTTGTTGCAGACACTAGTTCATTAAAGGTAACTGCAACATGTGCTAAAAGTCTGATGTTACTGATAATTTTGTCCGCTTCGTCACTAATATACAACACGAACAGCAAGGGTCGCAACAAAATTCCCTGGGTCACACACGAAGTTACTTCTAAGTCTGACGATGACTCTTCGTTCAAGATAACATGCTGCCAAGAAAGTCCTCAATCCACTCACAAACGTCTCTTGAGATAACCTGTAAACTTACTTTTGACAATAAGTGTAGGTGTGGTACTGAGTCAAATGCGTTTCGGGAATCAAGAAATAGGGCATCTACCTGATTACCTTGATCCAAAGCTTTCAATTTGTCATGCGAGGAAAGTGTGAGTTGGGTTTCTCATGATGAATGTTTTCGGAACACATGCTGATTAACAAGGAGGTGGACATTCTTGCGTGACATTTTGAACATGGCCAAGCACCGCTGCCAGTAGGATTCCCACGGCTGCTCACTACAATAATTCAAAAAGCTTACCGAATGAAGGTAGCAGCGAAAATGTTGGAGCATGACGACGCGTCATTCCATGCTGTCGAAGCGGGTGATTCTGCTCCATGACGACGTTCGCATCGCAGAGAATGCAAAACTTAGTTGCTAAGATAGAACCAACACGTACAATAACATACCAGCTGATGAAGGTGTTGAAATTATCAAATTGAATTGACACACATGTGATGAACTGTGTGCAATATAAATAGCAGGATTTGTCGCTTTATTAAAATTGACAATCTCCCATAACTATTTTAAACCCAACAACCAACTATATACAAAGGCAGAAGACTTAGAAATAGGAAACTGTCTTACTTGGCTACTAGCTAATATTTTTCTTTCCTCCATCTAAAACAGATTTTTTAAAAAGCATCCAAAAGGGCTAATAAAATTCAGTACTATCGCAGATATGTAGATGTGGTATTAAACTAATTTGAAGGAACAGAAACGATATAGAAATCTTCCACTCAGAATGGAATACCATACATGAAAGTATCACATTTACATTCGGACATGAACGGGGCAATATAGAAAATTTTCCAATCTCGATATCACAAGAAAGGAATCAATGCAGAAATTCGACATCCACCGAAAACAGACAAGCACGGTGCGTAAAATACACAGTGGCACTTGTCATCCAAATGGGCACAAAGAAACATTTGCCGCCCTTATAGAGGGTGTAGCAAAGTATATATTGACCACAGAAAACATAAAATATGAATTAAATACAATAAGAGAAAGAGCATAAAATAATGGCTACAGCCACAACACAGTCGCAAAATTTACACCATAAAACTACACAGAAATGAATATAAAATGAATGACAATATCACTTTAATAAGAATAAATTATAGCAAAAACAGGAATCCTATTACTATACCACACTGGGTAAAACGTTTCAGATAACATTAGATTTGCCTACAGAAAACCACGCCGAAAATAGGCTTCAGAGTACATAACACAAGACGTTTAGAAATTTGTTGTTACATGGAGCATAAATTTGCACGCTGAGGTGTTTATAAGTTAAAGTGCCATAACTCAGGAAATTTACACGTGACAAAACTTAACAAAATCGCAAAACAAGATTTAAAGAATATCTGAACATGGCTGGTATGAATGTATGATCATTAGCACGTCACGGTTCCTTTTCATGTGTGTTGTTAGAGAGTTTATTTCATTTTTGAGGCCTTTTTTGTCTTGTTTTATTGTTTAATTAATACAAAATAGAAATTGTTGCAGGCCACAACCAGAAATGAATTTCCTTCGTTTTTAAGTGGCAGAAACCATGTAAAATTAAATCCGAAAATATTTTTTTCTTAAACAAAAGTGGCTTCTCACGCTTGTAAACGCAATTATTCTTTACATTTATTTTATTTTACTCATTTTTCTTCTATTTCTACCAATGTCCGTAGAAGTTTACCACAGGAATGTTCTTATTATGTCACGGGGTACATGGGCCTTATATGAATTGTAAAGTTACAACTGGATTTCACAACAGAGTCACACACCTATTATGTAATGTGTCTTCGTATAGCTTTTTCTAGAGTTACAGTCTTTTTAAATTCTTATATTCTTATGTTTCATTATTGTATCAACTTTCATATTAATTCCTATTCTTTATTCTTATGTTTATTCTTCAGGAATGTTTTGTACTTTGTCTTGGATGACGTCGATCATAGGAAGATTCAAAAATAGAAATTTTGAAAAACTGGACTATCGTGTGAAGGCAGGTTGTCAACAGTGATATTTTTTCCTATGAATCTCACACGGGAGAGTAATGTCGTTAACATTGCTGAAGCTTTCATGAGTTGGCAATAATTTCGTGGCATACCGCCCAAAACGGATCACTTCACGGAAAAGTAGCTCTTGCTACTGAGGATGAATCAAAATACACTATAGGAATTTTACCGATAACAGTTTCAAATAATTTTCTCATCTGTTTATTCTTCTTTATATTTTTAATTTAGTTTTTGTAATTCTTTCGCCAGATGCACAATTATGAGCTGAATAAAGACAGCAGCATTTCATTATGCGTCGGAAAACATTCGTGGATTAAGATTCTACGGACATGAGTCGATAAACGAAAAACTAAAATAAAAGTAATAATCGGGCTTCGAAAACAGGGCACAGAAACAAGAAGCTGCGAGGCAAGCCAGTGTACCACCACATTAGCTGTACCAGTTTCTTGCTGAAAGGCCGATAAAATACCTCGAAAACTCTGACCGCCGTTTTCTAAGAAACGGTCGAGTATCTACTGATAAGCCGAGACACGTGTTTGCTTACTTCAAATCCTCTTCTAACGAGGGAAATTTCTGGGAATTCGGGTTATGACACTTGCAGTAAACATAGTAAACATGTTTTCTCACCTTGTTAGCTTACTTCCTGTCTTGCGTTTTGTGCAGTCACTGTCGCGCCACGAAAGCTTTTCCGGTTACGCATTGCTATGTGATTTTTCATTGTCTATGCATCCTCTGTCTTTCATGAAGGTTTGTAATCGCTGCGCTAAAACACCCTGTGTTTGGCGATCAGCTTTTATTCCATTTTATGTATGTCACTGCATAAATCTGGATAAAAGCGCATAGATGAGACGTGCAATATGACAAGAAACTGTCATTGGTTTCATATGTACCCTATGCTGATTAAGCTGCATTGCCATGTTATTTTCAGTATATTCCGTGGACTTCACCTACTTGTGTTTGATAGAGAACTTTCGCTGTCTGAGGTAGCGCGCAGTCCGGTATACGAGCGCACTGGACAAAGAATTACTTTCCTGCAGGAGATATCACCCTGATATCGCGTGACGCCGTCTGTAGCGTTCATAATGGCCTCGATTTGGCGAGGAAGAACTTTCACATATTTCTTTACGTGTGTCGTATCTAGCTGAGGTGGCTCGTTCACAATTAGATTCCTTAGAGCTGCCATATTGCTAGGTTTCATTCGCTATTCGAAATAATTCCACGGGATGCCTGGGTGTTTGTCCAGCTAGGAATGTATATGAGTTACGTTTTGAATACAAGTCTATTCATCCACCACGAATATGTAGAGGACAGGACACACTGCGTGAGGGAGACTGCTGAAGTAATCATTCAGGGTCAGTTTAGCGGTGACCTGAATGACGCAGCTCAAGTCACTGTACGAAAGGCATCCCCAAAACTTCATAGAGATATCTCAAGCATGAACTGCACCCGATATGCGCTGGTTAAACGCTACGCTAGGCCGACCCTCGGTGTTCAAATGGCTCTGAGCACTATGGGACTTAACATCTGAGGTCATTAGTCCCCTAGACTTAGAACTACTTAAACCTAAGGACATCACACACATCCATGCCCAAGGCAGGATTCGAACCTGCGACCGTAGCAGCAGCGTGGTTCCGGACTGAAGCGCCCAGAACCGCTCGGCCACAACGGCCAGCGACCCTCGGTGTTCTTGACACGTTGTGTCATTCGGAACGAGACAAAACCTCGCGCCTCCAGTTAACACCTATCTTGTTTCTGTGTTGTTTTGCTGGTTGATGACGATGAACTTGATCTGCCACTGCAAGCAATGGGCTTTTGCGACTCCAAGGTGTCCTTTGAATGCAGTTCTCTTTGCTATTTCCTCTCAGAACGTAGATCAGACTGGATGAATTTAATTTCAGAAATGGTTCAAATGGCTCTGAGCACTATGGGACTCAACATCTGAGGTCATTAGTCCCCTAGAACTTAGGACTAGTTAAACCTAACTAACCTAAGGACATCACAAACATCCATGCCCGAGGCAGGATTCGAACCTGCGACCGTAGCGGTCTCGCGGTTCCAGACTGCAGCGCCTAGAACCGCACGGCCACTTCGGCCGGCTTTAATTTCAGAATTCTAGCATTACAGGTAACACGATTCTCAGATGAGAACGACTTTGACTTGGAAAAGTACAGAAAACACAACGGAAAATCAGCCATAATCATTCCAGAAAGAAATTTGAAACTTTCAGAACAGAAGTTGTAGTACATATTTCGATACCGGACTCTGTAGTATACTTCTCTTCAAAAGCAGAAAAAAATATCAACATAGACGATACGATCTGAATACAAAACCTATACATTAACCTGGGCTAATCTTCTCTAGAGTAGCGAAACGTGTAAAATTTTCAAATTCCAGAGCGAAGCTTATCTCGCTACATTACGGCAATGTTGACAGGAGGCGGCCACAATGAAAACATTTCGCCACCGAGAGCGGATCAGGGAAAAACACACCGGCGTTTCTGGCGAGCTAGGCAGCAGACTTCAACAGAATATAATGCATCAGAGCAACCAAACTTGTCATATCACCTTCATTATGTGACGAAAGAAAGGCTAAGGCGAATGCAACAGGCAGTACCAAGAGCTTTTTCGAACCAGTTGTATAGAATAACAAACTCGTTAAGCAAGCACAGCAGAAGGTAAACCGCTAACACCTTCGTAATAGTAAGCCCTATGCGGTCATGATGAATGATTTCAGCTGAAAATTACTCTCTGCTTCGCTCCATAAATACCCAAGTAGCTTAGCTCGTAAGGCAGTCGACCGGACGGATCGACGGCTTACATGATGTTTACGCTCTGTTCCCTGACTGCAGGGAAGTGACGTCTAGCACAAATCTGTGGTAGATTTCCTGCATCCTACGGACAACACCCGCTGCCTGGGGAGACGGCTACCTCGCTATAATGACCAGTCGTAGAGTGAAACACCACGGTCTTCCTCTGTAGCAGATGGGAGGACCTGAAGGTCTCTCGTTCCACCAGGATCAGGACACAAACGTTCCTGGCATTCCGGAAGATTAAGTAGAGTCAACCTGGACGGCAGGCCAGTATAGTCGAGCATCACGGCTACACGGTACCGTCATCGTGACGATAAAGGCTAATCAGCGGGAGGGGACAGAGCATTTCTCAGATCAGCATGTGTAAGTTCAATACACGAACCGCCGTCACTCACTGCCGGGCCACGGCAAGTAGTGAACCGCCAATGCAGCAGCCGACTGGAACGAAGTGTGCGTTGTCAACTGCCTTGAGCGGGCTGAAGACCGGTTACAAAGCGATTCCTCAATGGCCATTGATAGACTGTAACACCGTAAATGCATATCCGGCTATTTCCATCTATAGGTACTATAAATTTTTTTCCTTATTTTGTTGCCTGAAGATATGACATTTCTGTGTCTTTATATGTTGTAATTGTTCTAATCTCCTTGTACTTTAACATATTTAGTCAACACACGATCAATTTTAATCCAAATATTATTTCTCTCATTAGCATTAACACATCTTCTGTTCCTTGTATACAATGAGAATGGCTTGTCCGTTAAAACAACTGCTGTACCGTATTTCCTATCGCCCTTAACTCCAATAGAGAAGGTACGATAAGCAACAATATCTCTATCATAATAAGCCTCCAAAGCATCCAGTGGCTTATCACTCCCTCTTACAATGGCGATAGTTAACCAACCATTACCAGTAACAACTTCAGTTGTTGTACATGAAAAATTAAACTTGACTCCAACAAAAGTAATGGGGCCTGACAGTAGCTCCTCTTGAGACACATTATTAGGTACTGAAGAAAATGTATCCACAGTCTTGTATATAGGCATTCTAGATCTTCTTGTATATCTCCTCCTCCTACGGCATGGCTGTGTGCTTCGTGCGGCTGCCTCGAGTCAAATGAGCGTGCTGCTGCCTGCCTAGCGGAAATCACTACTGATAAGACTGGGCGTGGCAGGAAGTAGAGCGCTCATAAACTGTCATTGCGGCGCCGGAAGCTGCTTTTTCAGCGGATCGCGCTTAGTTAAAACTAGAGCGCGATCCGCTGGCTGCCTTGTGCTGCGGCTAAGTCCCGTTCAAGGTCACCCGCCAAGATGGCGGCGCACACAGCCATATGAAACTGATAAGACAAGGAACAGAAGACATATTAATGCTAATGAGAGATTTAATATTTGGATTAAAATTGATGGTGTGTTGACTAAATATGTTAAAGTACAAGGAGATGTTACTGTATGCTATCATCCTTAATAAACGAACCATCCTTATCTATCCCGTGAGATTTTTTTAAAAAAAAAAACAAAAACATTAATCAGCTACTGAAGCATTTATTTCTACTGTGGGTTGCAGGGGTTCCGACCCCTGTGGAGGTGGGTGGATGTTTCATATGGCTGTGTGCGCCACCATCTTGGCGGGTGACCTTGAACGGGACTTAGCCGCAGCACAAGGCAGCCAGCGGATCGCGCTCTAGTTTTAACTAAGCGCGATCCGCTCAAAAAGCAGCTTCCGGCGCCGCCATGACAGTTTATGAGCGCTCTACTTCCTGCCGCGCCCAGTCTTATCAGTAGTGATTTCCGCTAGGCAGGCAGCAGCACGCTCATTTGACTCGAGGCAGCCGCACGAAGCACACAGCCATGCCGTACAGGAGGAGGAGATATACAAGAAGATCTAGAATGCCTGTATACAAGACTGTGCATACATTTTCTTCAGTACCTAATAATGTGCTTCAAGAGGAGCTACTGTCAGGCCCCATTACGCTGGGTCTTGCCTAGGGAAAACTATGCTGTCGAACGAATACATGGATAGGTCGTGTGGAGACCCAAAGTGTTTAGGATCTTTGGTAGTGTTAACTCTGTCGCGTGGAGCACGGGCAGAGCAGAGAGAGTCTGGCTGGAGGTGTGCAGTGGAGCAGGTGTGTTGTATGACGCTCCCGGGAGTAGCCGCGCTTTCTGGGTTTGGCAGCATGGAATTGCGCTCGACTTGCTATGACAGTTTCTGACACGGCGTCGCGGACGGGAAGCATTAGCTGGCGCACATCAAGAGCCCGTTTCGCCTTGTGACCGTGTCGAGAAGGAGGCGCGCCAACATCCAGCTTCTGCAACAGCGACGGCCGACAATGAGTGACTGTCGCCACCTCCTCGATCGACGACTTCAAACCTTCAATCAACCACAAAGGAAGACTGGTAGCACGTACAGTTTTAGAACTGTATGGCAGACCTCAGCTTTTCAAACTGTTAAATTTTTCTCACTAAATTACAGCAACGTAGCATGAACCTTTGTTGCTCATTGTCCCAATTGCATTACCAAGCAGGGTCCCTTCCTTTCCCGGAATGAACCCGAGTGTCGTTGAAATTCAAACGCCAGCATTAAAGGAATATCATTCGATTTCACTGCTTTAAATTTCAAAGTTCAGTTAAGGTATTCATAGCTGGCTACAACATTTAGATCACGCAAGCACAAATTAAGACTGCGAGTTTTGTTACCGCATTTTAGCTTACTTGTGACTGCAGCTCAGCTTGGTACATACTAAATTTTACTATTGTTAATTATTCAAAATCATTTGTTTCAAGTTCAAAGTTAAATCTCTTACTTCTAAATTGCGTAGAATCAAGTAGCTTTTGAAATGATTGTTGAGGCAGCCCAAGACTAACCGTATTTTACTGAATTTCGATGTGCTTCAGAATCAAAGCTCACTATTAATTTCAGTCACTAAATTAACTTCCAGTTTTCCGGTGTTTTTTAATTCTTTTGCTAAATTAAGTCAGAGTGTAGCGAAATTTATTACTTCTGACAAACTTTCAGTTTTCACACTACACGTGTCAACCTTCAGTTGCCACACTTCTAGTGCTAATTATATGTGTAATAACCTTTCTTTTTCAGTTACTATAGTAGTTGTCCATAAGACCGGTGACCGTAATTTTCCCTAAACCTCAAATATCTAATTACCGCTAGTTAATTGTTAACGTAACGGCCGCACATTTACTTTCTTTATTAACGTTACCCCTTTTCAAAATTAATTTCCGCCAGTTTCATTTGCATTTTTCCTTTCATTTAGATGTAGCCCTTTCCTCCCTCTTTACCGACAAATTAACTTCGGTGACGATTGATTTTCCAAAATTTCCATTAGGTACACGCGGTTTAATTTTTCACTATCATTACGGTCGATAAGTGAGGGGGAGGTTACACGTGGCGACGTGGTGACAGGACAATCTTCAAATTCGAGGTTGTTCTGAACACGAATTTTGCATTGTGCAAATCTCGTAACAAAGTACTGGTTACGAACAGGCCATTACGTCAGCGAAAATAAGTAGTGGGAGTAATCCTAATTATATTTGAGATTTGGCATTGATATTGAAAATTATTAAAATTAGTGAAGGCAACGATTACCAAAATTTGGTAGACTTGGATACGGAACAATCGGTCGAACAGTGGGAAACACGCACCGCGGAACCCATTGTTCAGGGGCAGGTGGCTAGCATGAAAGACGTGACCGCCGAATCGCAAGAAAGAGCAGAAATGGAATTCCAAACTTTAGAAAATGTTTCGGAATCGGAAGCGAAAATCAAATCTGTACCCCTTGATGACGAATACGGGGGAACATATATAGAGGAACCAGCTACGAAAGTAAAACCGGTAGTTTCCGGGAATTTAACTGATTTATTGAATGTTTTGATTAATGAAACCAAGAGTCAATCGGTAGAAATTAAAGCTCAGTCAGAAGAAATTGATAGGAAGCTAGACAACAAGAAGAAAACTATTAATGTTGTTAACAACAATGTTGGAGGTGTTAACATAAAAGTTGATAGAAAATCAAAGAAGATATTGTTATGATTAATACCGAAATCGGTAATCTTAAACAGGAAATGATAGGAGTACAGGCGGAAATTGCGAGCACAAATACTCATTTTGATTCCGAAATTAGCAGAATCGAAAAAAGTGTAGGAGAAGCAGTTCCTCCGATCGTCGAGAATAAGGTGACGGAAAAAATTCAATTAGTGAAAAAAGAGGATCAAAAGAAGGTGGAAACTGTAAAGGCTTTAGTATCCGAAGTAGATACTAAAGTGACGAAGCAGGCTAATGCCTGCGAAGAGAAGAAAAGGGAAGTAGAAACGCTTGCGACAACCACTTGCCGAGTAATTACGAGAGTGTCGGAATTAGAAAAGAAACTTGACGAAAAACAGAGTTATGCGCCAATCTGTGCACATAGTTCGGAATTGTTGACGAAAGAGGAGCTGTTCGACCCCTTGAAAAAGGCGGTATAGACGCGACAGATTTCATTAAAAATTGTGAAACGTTTTACCCAGATTATGGACTAAAGAGAGAAAATTTATTTCGGTTATTGATGTGTTGGCTGGTGATGCCAAGCGTTGGGGCTTAAACCTCAACATTACGAACCTGACTTTTGATGAGTGTAAAAAGTTGTTTCTGGCTGAATACTGGCCAGAGCAAAAATAACAAAGTGTCTGGCGCGAATTTGTCGTATCGAGGCCTTTCGATGCGAATTCGCGCGGCTCGATGAAGGAGTTTTGTGAGGGCTGGATCCGCAAATTGGATTATTTGCGTGATCGCCGCACGGAATCCGAAATGGTCTGGGAACTCTACAAGAAGCTTCCAGATGATACAAAACGCTACGTATGAAGCAATTACAGGACAATCAATGATTTCCTGGAAAGAGTTGAGGACGAGGACAATTGGCGCAATTATCGCGATTGTTGTAGAGGCCGTGGTAACAACAACGGGTACCACAGCAACCACAACAATGATAACTATGGAAATAATGCATACCGCAATCTTGGACCGAGCGAGGTGGCGCAGTGGTTAGACACTGGACTCGCATTCGGGAGGACGACGGTTCAATCCCGCGTCCGGCCATCCTGATTTAGGTTTTCCGTGATTTCCCTAAATCGCTCCAGGCAAATGCCGGGATGGTTCTATTCAAAGGGCACGGCCGACTTCCTTCCCCGTCCTTCCCTAATCCCTTGAAACCGATGACCTCGCTGTCTGGTCTCCTTCCCCGAAACAACCAACCAACCAACCGCAATCTTGGCAGCAATAACAATACTGGTTCGGGCCGTAATGACAATCGGTACAATGCAAATAATAACAGGAATGACGGAAACCAGTATCATACAAGCGTGATACGGGCTTCGCAGAATAGTAATAACGCCAGAGGGTGTGATCAGCCGCCTCAGCAGCATCCGGGGAGCGTATCTGCTGGGACGAGACAGGGAAACCATTAGCCGCGCCGGTGAGGGGCCGACCGGACGTGAAGAAATTTTGGCAACCCAATAACAGGAGAAAACCCAGGTATCGTCGTTATGAAAATTCCGTGTGGAATAATCAACGGCGGGAGACTGTGCTAGTGTTAGGAGAAAGGAGTGCGCCCACGAGTAGTAGATCAGCTGTAGACACGGCAGTAGAAAATACATTCACTGTCAGTGAGAACAATTTAAGTAGAGTTCCGGAAATCGATTATAAAGTGGCAGCTGTAACATCCACAGCGGAACTGGAGATTGGGTTTAAGAATGATTCGCAATTATTCAGAGAAGATCAGATGTCGGATAACACGTCCGTCTTCGAGCGAAGGGATGCAGAGAGGGATGAGGTCTGGTTAAGGCAGTTCGGTCGCTTATACGACGAACTAAGAGATTATAGGGGCCTGTATGGGAGAAGTGTTTATGGGGAGCGCGTGCAGGATTTTCCGCGTCTCGTCCCGCAGGAAGATAGTGTTTGTGAAATGATAGAAAATTCTGGCCCTAACCGGCAGACTTTACCAGAAATAGTTGATGTTAATGGGGAGCACGAGCAAGGTTCGTCGTGTTTCATACCGCAAGAGTTGGATGTTGAAGTAGTAACGGAAAGTTCTGGCCCTGACCGGCAGACTTTACCGAAAGTTATAGTGTTAGAAGTGGCCAACTCGTCGGACGCAAAACTCCAGTTTAAGCATTGCGAAAGTATTGAGGAGAGAGATTATGAGAATTTTAGTGATAGCCGGACACGATTGGTAGAAAAGCACGTAGATTACAGCGTGTATGAGGTTAGAGCTGACGTTATACGGTCAGACGGTAGCAGTGTGGGTTGCGCAGATCCAGAGGAAGTATTTGCAGATACTACTGGCTACATTCCTCCAGGTAGATTGGCAGATGAGATCAATCTGACCAAAGAGGAATCAACGAAGGTGACAATTAGTGAATTGATAGCAAAGCAACACTCACTAGTTGACGAGTTACAGGAAAAGGTTTCGGTATTGGAGGCGGCGCTACAGACTAAGCCTCAGGACAAACGTGTTGAAATTAAAACTGTATGTGAACAGAGGCTGAAAAAGCAGCCAGATAAGCCGGATTTAGGATCAAAGCCAGATGGTTTTTTTTCTGGAATGACCTGGATATAGACGAGGATTTACTGTAGGAAAATAAGGAAACAGTTGAGGACAAGTGTAGACAGATAGTAGTGTCTGTTAATATGCACGGCCTACAACTAAACGTGTTGATTGACACCAGTGCAGAATTGACTGCTGTATCTGGGAAAATATTTGAGTTACTGAAAGACAGACCTGGTATCGTAGTTATGCCAGTAACAGGAGTGAAAATTATCGGTGCTACTGGGAAGGCCAGTAAACCGGTCACAAAACAGATTTTTGTCAACTTCCAGATATGTGGGGCACGATTTGAACAAGAGTTAGTCGTCGTGCCAGACTTACCTACGGAAGTAATTATCGGGTTAGATTGGCTATTAAAGTACCGTGCAGTGATTAATTGCGAAAGCAAAACTTTGACATATACGTCACAAGGTAAAGCAATAGTAGCTAGTTTTGACGAGGCAGGAGACGGTGTGCATAGTCAATGCCAGCCTATACACATTGTTAACTGGCCAGATGCCATTTACGTAGGCATGAATTTGTACTACTGTAATGTGAGGAAATCCTGTTAGATGACAGAAGTAAAAGTTTAATGGAAGAGATAATCAAACTCTCTCCACGGATTGGCATTAGTATTGGTGTGAAAAAAGATCGTTTGCGAGAAATAATGAAGCTAAAGGTCGATGCTCGCATACGTCGTCATGACGCTAAAGCGCGTTTTGCTGAGTTTGCAATCGGAGACTTAGTACTTGTAAAAGCTAATGAGAAATCGAGCGTAATAGACAATGAAATCTCTAAATTTAAGTTTGTTTATAATGGACCATATGAAGTCTTTGGTATACGTCACACAAATGCTTATTGCTTAGAGTATCCGAGCTCTGGAGAGCTATTAGGTATACGAAACATTGTAGACCTGAAATTGTACATACCAAGGATTGATTAATACCACAGAAAGGGTAATTTGTACATTATGTAAATATAGAGTGTAAGATTTAAGGATGTGCCATGTTGCTATGCTTTTGCCTGACCTAGAGGTCGTTAAAGAAGTTGTCATTCATAAGTAATTAATTTTGATTAAATGATTTAAGAGTAACTGATTAGTAACCAATTGAAAAATCCAAGCTGGTAGTTCAAGTTTTCAGCTGAGTCACAGTAGGTTAAGGAATGTAAATATGATTTTGTAACTAGCTGTAAGATTTCATAAACATGTGATTTACTAGTCATTGCCGATGTACTTAGAGGCTGTTTTAAGTTTCAGGCTAGTTCATTCGTGTGATGATGGACAGTGTCGAGTTATCCACTGTGATAGTGTTAATGGACTCCTTGAGATTACTCGAGAGTGAGTTTTTCAGAAAGAATTAAGTGAAACGGACGTTCTGGAAATGCCGTTACAAGGGCGAGTGAGATCAAGGGTGCTGCACAGGCGGGCGCAATAATACTTGCGAAGCGGAGCCGCTGTCGGCTCTTGTGCCGCTGTCGGCTCTTGTGCCGCTGTCGGCATTCTTTGTACTTGCGGGTACGGAAGGCGGAGTTGTTTTTCTTCCCGGACAGCCTATGTGAAAGAATTCTGTTGTCAATATTTATGTTTTTGTCGATCTGCTGTATATTATTTTCTTGTTTAGCGTTAAATGGACTCTCATGACGAGAATATTAATTATGAAAAGGTTATATAAAATGTGTATTCTATGTAATTAATTATTAATTTGCGTATTTAGATAGACCTGTTTTTATGACCATGTACTCTGGTTAATTTTGTAAGTAGAATTCCATTTCTTGATAGTGTTACGAATTTTAATGATTTTTGGAATAGCTAAACCATTTTCTATGTTTTCTATGAATTTTAATATGTTGTCAACCTGTTTTATTTTGTGCAAGATGACAGAGTGGAATAAGATTAGGAGTGTCTCCACTCAATTATTATGGTCTAAAAATTGGTTTATGGTTAATCAGCCTAATGCTAAAATTTCTTGATGTTTTGAGCATATGCATTTACGCTGTCTTTTTTTCTTTGTGGGACATTTTCTGAGTCTGTTTAAGTTACACGAACATCCTCAAACAATGTGGGGCACGTGTAACGCCGTAAATGCATATCCTCCCATTTCCGTCTATGGTACTATAATTTTTTTTCCTTATTTTGTTACCTGTAGATATGACTTTTGTGTGTCTTTATATATTGTAATTGTTTTACTATATATACAGGGTGATTCAAAAAGAATACCACAACTTTAGGAATTTAAAACTGTGCAACGACAAAAGGCAGAGCTAAGCACTATTTGTCGGCGAATTAAGGGAGCTATAAAGTTTCATTTAGTTGTACATTTGTTCGCTTGAGGCGCTGTTGACTAGGCGTCAGCGTCAGTTGATGCTAAGATGGCGACTGCTCAACAGAAAGCTTTTTGTGTTATTGAGTACGGCAGAAGTGAATCGACGACAGTTGATCAGCGTGCATTTCGAACGAAGTATGGTGTTATACCTCCTGATAGGTGGTGTATTAAACGTTGGTATAAACAGTTTACAGAGAATGGGTGTTTGTGCAAAGGGAAAAGTTCTGGACGGCCGAGAACGAGTGATGAAAATGTAGCACGCATCTAGCAAGCATTTGTTCGCAGCCCAGGAAAATCGACTCGCAGAGCTAGCAGAGAGCTGCAAATTCCACAATCAACTGTATGGAGGGTCCTACGAAAAAGGTTAGTTATGAAACCTTATCGTCTGAAATTGGTTCAAGCACTGTCTGCAGCTGATAAGATTAAAGGAATCGATTTCTGTGATTCTATCCTTGCTCAAATGGAAACAGATGAATCTTTCGTTTCAAAGATTGTGTTTAGTGATGAAGTAACTTTCCACACTAACGGGAAAGTCAACCGTCACAATGTCTGTATATGGGGCACTGAGAATCCGCGGGAAACAACTCAGTATGAACGTGACTCGCCTAAGGTGAACGTTTTCTGTGCCATTTCAGCCAATAAAGTTTTTGGTCCCTTTTTCTTCGAAGGTGCTACTGTAACTGGACTACAGTATCTGGAGATGTTAGAGAATTGGCTGTTCCCTCAGCTCGAACAAGAAGCACAACAATTCATATTTCAGCAGGATGGAGCGCCACCACATTGGCACTTATCTGTCCGTAACTACCTGAACGTCAACTACCCGAGGCGATGGATCGGCCGCCAGGCAGCCCGTGACAGAGCACTTCATCACTGGCCTCCAAGAAGCCCTGATCTTACCCCCTGCGATTTTTTCTTATGGGGGTATGTTAAGGATATGGTGTTTCGGCCACCTCTCCCAGCCACCATTGATGATTTGAAACGAGAAATAACAGCAGCTATCCAAACTGTTACGCCTGATATGCTACAGAGTGTGTGGAACGAGTTGGAGTATCGGGTTGATATTGCTCGTGTGTCTGGAGGGGGCCATATTGAACATCTCTGAACTTGTTTTTGAGTAAAAAAAACCTTTTTAAATACTCTTTGTAATGATGTATAACAGAAGGTTATATTACGTTTCTTTCATTAAATACACATTTTTAAAGTTGTGGTATTCTTTTTGAATCACCCTGTATATATATATATATATATATATATATATATATATATATATATATATATATATATATATATAGAAGATCTAGAATGCCTGTATACAAGACTGTGCATACATTTTCTTCGTTACCTAATAATGTGCCTCAAGAGGAGCTACTGCCAGGCCCCATTACGCTGGGTCTTGCCTAGGGAAAACTATGCTGTCGAACGAATACATGGATAGGTCGTGTGGAGAACCAAAGTGTTTAGGATCTTTGGTAGTGTTAACTCTACCGCGTGGAGCACGGGCAGAGCAGAGAGAGTCTGGCTGGAGTAGGTGTGTTGTGTGACGCTCCCGGGAGTAGCCGCGCTTTCTGGGTTTGGCAGCATGGAATTGCGCTCGACTTGCTACGATAGTTTCTCACATGGTGTCGCGGACGGGAAGCATTAGCTGGTGCACGCCCGTTTCGCCTGGTGACCGTGTCGAGAAGGAGACGCGCCAACATCCAGCTTCTGCAACAGCGACAGCCGACAATGAGTGACTGTCGCCACCTCCTCGATCGACGACTTCAAACCTTCAGTCAACCAACAAGGAAGACTGGTAGCACGTAAAGTTTTAGAACTGTATGGCAGACCTCAGCTTTTCAAACTGTTAAATTTTTCTCACTAAATTACAGCAACGTAGCATGAACCTTTGTTGCTCATTGTCCCAATTGCATTACCAAGCAGGGTCCCTACCTTTTCCAGAATGAACCCGAGTGTCGTTGAAATTCAAACGCCAGCATTAAAGGAATATCATTCGATTTCACTGCTTTAAATTTCAAAGTTCAGTTAAGGTATTCATAGCTGGCTACAACATTTAGATCACGCAAGCACAAATTAAGAGTGCGAGTTTTGTTACCGTATCTTAGCTTACCTGTGACTGCAGCTCAGCTTGATACATACTAAATTATACTATTGTTAATTGTTCAGAATCATTTGTTTCAAGTTCAAAGTTAAATCTCTTATTTCTAAATTGCGTAGATTCATGTAGCTTTTGAAATGATTGTTGAGGCAGCCCAAGACTAACCGTATTTTACTGAATTTCGATGTGCTTCAGAAACAAAGCTCACTATTAATTTCAGTCACTAAATTAACTTCCAGTTTTCCGGTTTTTTTTAATTCTTTTGCTAAATTAAGTCAGAGTGTAGCGAAATTTATTACTTCTGACAAACTTTCAGTTTTCACACTACACATGTCAACCTTCAGTTGCCACGCTCCTAGTGCTAATTATATGTGTAATAACCTTTCTTTTTCAGTTACTATAGTAATTGTCCATAGGACTGGCGACCGTAATTTCCCCCAAATCTCAAATATTTAATTACCGCTAGTTAATTGTTAACGTAACGGCCGCACATTTACTTTCTTTATTAACTTTACCCCTTTTCAAAATTAATTTCCACCAGTTTCATTTGCATTTTTCCTTTCATTTAGATGCAACCCTTTCCTCCCTCTTTACCGACAAATTAACTTCGGTGACGATTGCTTTTCCAAAATTTCCATTAGGTACACGCGGTTTAATTTTTCACTGTCATTAATTTCGATAAATAAGGGGGAGGTTACAGGACGATCCCAACCACGAATCAAGACGCTACTTGCATTTTTGTGGAAATAAATAACTAATTCAGAATCTTCTTTCTCCGCACCTACTGGTGACTACAGGTCACTGAGATAGTGCCCCCTGACACAGTACCGTCTCTACTTAAGCCATCCCAGTATTCTACTTTTGCTGTGCACATGTTCCCACAAATGACTACAGCCAGAGAAAAACCACATATGATACAAGAATTCTTCTTCCAGAAGAAACTACCAACAAAATCATCACGAAGGACGTAAAAGTGATGCTAGGAGATTTTAATGCCCGACTAGGCAGAGAAAGAAAATTCAGAGATACTACAACAATTCCGCGGCCAACAAAAAAGGAGACGAACCTGATAGGAGAATTTCAGACAGACCACATAGCGCTATCCACGAAAACGGCCCGAGATATTATGAATATACGAACAAGGAAAGATTATTTCCAATCCGACCGTCACCTACTCCAAATCAAAGCGAAATATATGCCCAGAAGACAAATCAAGAGAATCAACAGAACTTTCAGAACAGCCCCAAAGTACCTAAAATAAAACAAGAAAGAAATAACTGAAAAAAATGAGAAAAATAACCAGTAACAACTGGACAGGGCTGTAAAAAAAATGAAAGAACTGATAAAATCAAAGCAACCAACGAAGAAAAGGAAAAGCAGTTGGTGGAACATGACATGCGACAGAGCCATACAAGACAGACTACAAGCCTGTAAGAAATTTAACAGTCATAGAAAGCCCGAAAAATGGAAGAATTCAGCTGGAGACAGAAGACTATTTCGAAAACGATCAACAGAGAAAAATGGCGATACGAAAACAACAGGTAGAAAGAGATGGAAGAGCACTTAAACAAAAACAACACACGAAATGTTTACAGAACATACAGAGAAATTATGAGTGGATATCAACCACCGATCTTATGCTTCAGGAGGCAGGATGGAACGCTATGGACAAATCATACAATGAAGGCTTTCATGACTGGATGCTTCAGCTGCTGAGAATTTTTCCGAGTTGTATGGCCGTGGTCCATGAAACTCTTCAATCCCTGACGTTTCGTCCAAGACTACGTTGGACATCTTCGGAGGTGCTCCTGGTTGTGCTGAGTCGGCAAGACTACAGACATACCCGGAACACAACTGTCAAACATTAGTACCATATTTCGACATATTACTAAACTATGATAATCCGACGCAGAGACTACAATTCAAGAGTCCAGAATGTACTCTGAATTCCAAACACCCTGCACAAGAGGAAATCTTAAAAATATTAAAATAACTGAAAAATGAAAGAGCACCTGAAGAAGATGGATTGAAACCTGGAAATTAGAGCATGAAAATATTGCTCCCAAAACACAGAGAATCAACGAAAACTTCTGAGACTATAACAGAAAAACAAAAGTCAGCAATAATACGCCCCCTCCACAAGAAAGAGGGTAAAATAGATCCTAATAACTACTGTGGACTTTCACTAGAGCCAGTGACATACAGCCTTCTATACGGAGCCCAGTTAAATCGGCGAGAGTCACAGATAGAGCCACAGAAAGTAGAATACCAAGGAGGCTTTAGAAAGGTAAGATCATGCAATGAACAGACCTGTTGCCTGTGAATAATATTAACGATGAGAAAGTTCAGGAGGACCACAATAATATTCATCGATTTCAAAAAGGCCTAAGACTCCATCGTAAAATGCGTTTTAGACAGGTACGTGCCGAGTAAAACTGTGAGGGACGGGAAAAACCCACCGTGGTACAACAACAAAGTTAGGAAACTACTGCGAAAGCAAAGAGAGTTCCACTCCAAGTTTAAACGCAGCCAAAACCTCTCAGACAAACAGAAGCTAAACGATGTCAAAGTTAGCGTAAGGAGGGCTATGCGTGAAGCGTTCATTGAATTCGAAAGTAAAATTCTATGTACCGACTTGACAGAAAATCCTAGGAAGTTCTGGTCTTACGTTAAATCAGTAAGTGGCTCGAAACAGCATATCCAGACACTACAGGATGATGATGGCATTGAAACAGAGGATGACTCGCGTAAAGCTGAAATACTAAACACCTTTTTCCAAAGCTGTTTCACAGAGGAAGACCGCACTGCAGTTCCTTCTCTAAATCCTCGCACAAACGAAAAAATGGCTGACATCGAAATAAGTGTCCAAGGAATAGAAAAGCAACTGGAATCACTCAATAGAGGAAAGTCCACTGGACCTGACGGGATACCAATTCGATTCTACACAGAGTACGCGAAAGAACTTTCCCCCCTTCTAACAGCCGTGTACCGCAAGTCTCTAGAGGAACGGAGGGTTCCAAATGATTGGAAAAGAGCGCAAATAGTCCCAGTCTTCAAGAAGGGTCGTCGAGCAGATGCGCAAAACTATAGACCTATATCTCTTACGTCGATCTCTTGTAGAATTTTAGAACATGTTTTTTGCTCGCGTATCATGTCATTTCTGGAAACCCAGAATCTACTATGTAGGAATCAACATGGATTCCGGAAACAGCTATCGTGTGAGACCCAACTCGCCTTATTTGTTCATGAGACCCAGAAAATATTAGATACAGGCTCCCAGGTAGATGCTATTTTTCTTGACTTCCGGAAGGCGTTCGATACAGTTCCGCACTGTCGCCTGATAAGCAAAGTAAGAGCCTACGGAATATCAGACCAGCTGTGTGGCTGGATTGAAGAGTTTTTAGCAAACAGAACACAGCATGTTGTTATCAATGGAGAGACGTCTACAGACGTTAAAGTAACCTCTGGCGTGCCACAGGGGAGTGTTATGGGACCATTGCTTTTCACAATATATATAAATGACTTAGTAGATAGTGTCGGAAGTTCCATGCGGCTTTTCGCGGATGATGCTGTAGTATACAGAGAAGTTGCAGCATTAGAAAATTGTAGCGAAATGCAGGAAGATCTGCAGCGGATAGGCACTTGGTGCAGGGAGTGGCAACTGACCCTTAACATAGACAAATGTAATGTATTGCGAATACATAGAAAGAAGGATCCTTTATTGTATGATTATATGATAGCGGAACAAACACTGGTAGCAGTTACTTCTGTAAAATATCTGGGAGTATGCGTGCGGAACGATTTGAAGTGGAATGTTCATATAAAATTAATTGTTGGTAAGGCGGGTACCAGGTTGAGATTCATTGGGAGAGTGCTTAGAAAATGTAGTCCATCAACAAAGGAGGTGGCTTACAAAACACTCGTTCGACCTATACTTGAGTATTGCTCATCAGTGTGGGATCCGTACCAGATCGGTCTGACGGAGGAGATAGAGAAGATCCAAAGAAGAGCGGCGCGTTTCGTCACAGGGTTATTTGGTAACCGTGATAGCGTTACGGAGATGTTTAATAAACTCAAGTGGCAGGCTCTGCAAGAGAGGCGCTCTGCATCGCGGTGTAGCTTGCTCGCCAGGTTTCGAAAGGGTGCGTTTCTGGATGAGGTATCGAATATATTGCTTCCCCCTACTTATACCTCCCGAGGAGATCACGAATGTAAAATTAGAGAGATTAGAGCGCGCACGGAGGCTTTCAGACAGTCGTTTTTCCCGCGAACCATACGCGACTGGAACAGGAAAGGGAGGTAATGACAGTGGCACGTAAAGTGCCCTCCGCCACACAGCGTTGGGTGGCTTGCGGAGTATCAATGTACATGTAGATGTAGATGTAGATGTAGACAGAGAAAATTCTTCAACACAAGAAATGAAAGCTGATAGAACACTACAGACAAACCCGGAACAGAACTGTGAAATAGTTTGCTTCCAAAGCAAGAAATGACGGTGGAAAACAAGACTGGCAAGCTAATCCAGGAAATATTAAGAAATACTACATCTAGATATAATTATATAATTTTAACTTTTATTAAATACTGATATACTTTTATTGATGGTAGTAACTTATGTGCTGTAAGTTGTAAATAAAACAAAATGTTGATTTGTTAACAGACAGTTGCCCCAGCGCCAATCAGCACCTTCTTCCAATGTATTAGATCAAAATAACTGTTACACATTGCTTTGTATAGTAATATCCTTTGTAAAACATTGTAAGTAGTTCATATATTGACTGATGAAATCATTTTATACGTTGAAACTACGTTGCACCGTGGCATGTACCCAGCGCGGCCTAGTGGTTTAATCCGCTTGGCTTCCAAAATTTTCACTTGTTTGCACTTGTCTGATGCTCAAGAATGTTGACGTGACACAATGTATCTAATGTTTTTATATGACTGACATAGCACTGGTGAGCTGGGAAGTCATATTTTAGTCGTTGATATATGTCTCTTTGTAGACGGTGAAATGTATCATATTTTCATATCGTCTGAAATCACTTTTGTTTTTTATTTTTGTAACCTGTGAAAATGACGGAAACTCGAAACACGAAAGGTTGATGAAAAATAAAACCATGTTCAAGGCGTAAGTAAATTTATTAAAAATATCTCATAATTCGTTCTTCATATTCGTCTTTGCGTTCTACGAGACCTTTAATTTAAAAACTTTTCTTTTTCCTTTAATTAGTTTCATGCTTTCACCTTCTGCATTAAAATATTGTTGCTATTGGTCGATGATCGCTGTTCGTATTGACCCTGTTCAGCACTGAGACTTTTTTACGATTTGAGGCCTGCTGGCAGGAATGAAGTCTATTTGATTTTTCATTTTAAAGTTAGGACTCCTCCAAGTCAATTTCTGGAAGAACGTATTCATAATAGGTGTTTTCATACATTCTGCAAATTGAACCAGTCTCTCACGTTTGTCGTTGCTTTCATCTATTCCATATTTGCCTATAACTGAATCACCTTTCTTGTGCGTGCCAAATTTGGCATTGAAGTCAGCAGTTATAAATTTATGAAACCAGTCTCTCCCTTTTTCATAGGTTTGTTTCAGGGTCTCATATATGCATTCCATCTCCTCGTCCAAGTTGCTAGAAGTAAGTACAGGTGCTTGAACTATCTGATTTGTATGCCTTTCCGATATATTGCGGATCAAACCACAATACTGCTTGAAGTTACTACTGATACAGCTATCTTGTTCATTGTGGTCTTGCTTACTAAAAACCTGACTCCATTTAGTTTTCCGTTCGGTTCATCACATTAATAGAAGAGATTTCCTTAATTCGGTCAAAGGCAGTTTTCACATTTACGATGTACTTCACTCAACCCAACAAGGCTCCAGTTAATTTTTTTCTAATGCCTCTTCTATTTGTCAATCTATTGTCTCCCACCAGCGAGCGACAGTTATAAGTGCAGATACGAAAGCATTGCGTCACCCGTTTTGTAGATTCAAGATTTTATGACAATAAAGCATCTCCCACCCGGAGATTCGAATGTGGGACTGCGTTGGGGCATTTATGTGTAAGAGTAAGGTAAAATGTGAAAAGCGAATGTAAATACATCTAAAGTTACTGTAATGTAAATTTGAGTTTTAAATTCGTCGTGTTGTGGAATGAGAAAGAGTGATCTGTTTTAATGGGCAAAGAACTTTCTATAGCCAAGATCGCGTAAACACATTTTATTTTGGACAACCTATTTCGACAGGCTTTGCTGTCATCTTTCGGTCTTCCAACAAGTAGCGTGTAATACGTAAACGTGTAACAAACATTTCTGAAGACCAGAAGAAGACAGCAAAGCCTGTCGACATTAAATATAAATTATTTATACGATCTTGGCTACAGAAAATCTTTCTGTCAAATCTGAGATTGTACTGCAGCGTTTATGAGTGGTCCCGACAGGAACATAATTTTATAATACATTTTGCAATGGGAGGTAGATTTAACAAATTTTAGGCACATTGTTGCTTGTTATTTGGGACTAACATTTGTTTTAGACATTATGTGTTCATGGAAGTTTCTACGCGTCACCCATAATGTAAACGTGCGTCTTATAGACGAAGGAAGTCCAAGCGGTATGGATTCAGAGACATCCGAGGCAGAAACTGACCATGAGGATACTTCTGCGAACGTCCCACATCGGGAAAATGCATCATCAAGTGTAACCCCTTTGCCAAGTGCTCGATTACGTGCTGAAACTGCAGTTAAAGACGATGCTGATGGCGACAGTAACGGTGAGCCTGATGTGATAAAGTCACAAATGAGATGCTTTAGATCGTACAAATTAGCATATGTCAATAATTTCTCGAAAGAGGTCGAAAAAAACGTTGGGATAAGCCGTGAATATCCCGTGAAAGTGTCTCTGAGCTTTGTTTTCGCAGGAAATGATTGGTGGTTGATAACTGTATGTACCAGTGTTTCCAAGGTGAAATCACGTGCATAAAACAATCGGTTGTTTACTTTTTGACAGTTTCTTGTTGTATTAGTAGATTACCATGAGAATAAAGGTTAATTTTGTTAAAAACTTTTAAATTATATTTTTGTCTTATTGTTGGGAGAAAAAGAGTTAAACCAGCGGCGGAGATCCCATGTTGGCTTGATACCCGTTGTAAACAATCTATAGCTCTCCACAGCAGTGAGTGTGCTCTTATACGGAGGCTGATAATATTTTCTTCAATTTATATATATACTCTTTTAGTGAGATTGTGCATCTTAATGAATAAATGTACAGCGAATCATTTATTATTTCTGAGGCGCCAACACACTAATTTACTAACATCATTAAGATTGTCGGCGAGGGTTTCAGATATTCTTCGGAATATTACGGTTCCACCGTTGTGTATACGGAAAGCACACTAAAACACAACCATACACATAAGTCTGTTGCAAACTATTCTTGCACAAATAAAAGCTCGGGCAAACACAGATTCCTCTAAACGAGTAGAACTGGATCTCCATTCTGAGTTTTCAGTTCAAATCACTCTTTTACGTATATAATCCCGCTACATCGAAATCTGTTTGATGCGCGTTACAGCTCTTCTGAGAATGTATAGCATGGTCAGTTCCACAAACGAAAAATAAGGATAAGCTTGACCTGCTTTTATGACTTTTTGGCAACACTATCACATCTTCTGATCTTATATTTAAACTAGTCGTGACAAAACTGAAATATTTCACCAGATTTGTTTTAAGGGCCTAAATGAATAGCTTTTAGATTATTGCTGAGGACTTTATCCTCCGTCTTTGTCATTCCAAACAATTTTCTCCAATCTCTTAACTTGTCGTTTCCTTATCATATTCTCTGCGAAAGTGGAGGAAGCTTAAAACGCCTGGAGCAAGTTAAAGCACAATATTCCTGAGCTTCTTCTTTTCATGTTACCATTGCTTCTTTAATAACACTTTATGCTAATATTGTCCGCCCGCATAACTGAGTGGTCAGTGTGACGGACTGCCGTTCTAAGGGACCCGGGCTCGATTCCCGGCTGGGTCGAGGATTTTCTCCGCTCAGGGACTGGGTGTTGTGTTGTCTTCATCATCATTTCATCCCCATCCGGCGCGCAGGTCGCCCATTGTGGCGTCGAATAATGTAATAAGACTTGCACCAAGGCGGCCGGACAACCCCCATAAGGGTCTCCCGGCCAATGACGCCAAACGCTCATTTCATTTCATGCTAATATTTTATTTCCCGCTTTATTTTTCCTATAACTGGAAAATACAGTGTGCTCGTAACTGCCATGAAAATAATACAAAGCGAAACTGGTGTAGAAACATCTCTTTATCACAGTATTTTCGTGAAAGTGAAAAGTGATATAAATATTCAGCGCTGAGAAAAATGAGTGTTTTCATACGAATGACTTGATGTCGCTACTGCCACAATGGCTACTCTTGTAATTGCGATATCTGAAAATTTGTTGAAGTGATGCGTCTGGTACGTGTTTTCTTAAACCTAAACTTAAAAGAGGATTTTTTGCATACCTGTGTTCGCTATCTGTCTTGCTCTATGAAAGTCACTTCCTGTGGTTAACCACTCTAATAACCTACTTCTCGTTAATCTTCCATGTTTACTGTCCCTAACAGAAGCTAATTGTGATCTGATTTCTGTTTATTAGATTTTTCCATCGATGATGGACAACGGATAACCCGGGGACGCAAACGTGAGTGGGGAACGATGAGCTATAGACGGAAACACAAAGCTTAAACAAGAGACTTTCTGTTCATTGCTATCACATATTAACAACGGAAATCTCTCCCTGAATGTGTCCTGTCAATAAGAAGGCAAAATTCCTTTGATTAGGAAAGGTTATGACATGACATTGTAATTTATTGTGAAAAATTCCCGTTGTTTCTGTTTATTTTATTTAAACCAATGCTCATTGATGCTGTCGAACGTTGGGCTACTATCTGATTCTGAACTTAGATCTTTATTACAGTACGGGATATATCTCTCTATATATAGCATGGACTTTATGAAGACACTGTGCTTCTTATCATGAGTCGGCAGTCCCCTCTATTTGCAAGATCTACAAAGAGACCCAAAGAGTTACTTAAATGCTCTACGGAATCTGACCAGCTACTTCAGAACGACTGAAAGGTAGCGACATTCAATGAAACATTTTAAAACGCATTTCCGAAGCAGGACTACTACTGTCAAAAATCAGAGGAGGTGGAAAAGGGTGGTGAAAATGACCTGGGGGAAAGGCTGATGAGCTGTATTTCAAGAGAGGGGCTAATTTATTGTCGGAGAGGTAGTCGTATTCTTTTCTAGGTTTATCAATCTTTTAACAAAGTGAATACATCTTAATAGTATTGTTCCTTATGGGAGGGCTTCTTAACAAAGTGTCTGCTTCAGTAAAACATCGTGCCATAATAATTCATAAGAACTGCAAGTTGTTGCCCCCACACCTGGCTTGTGACCACTCGTTCCGCTCAAGAAATTCTGTCGAGACATTGGAAAGGTCATAACGTGGGTGGATAATCAAATCACGTTGTCGTCTTAAAAACTAAGCTCAGATCGATAAAATTTATATACAAAAGATTTAATTATATAACTTCTCTGATAATTCCGTTTAATTGCTGCAGAGATTATCTACATAACGAACGGCTAACTTGATTTCTAACCAAAATGTTTTATCCTGAATGCTCTAGAAAGCAGCGTGACTTTCTAACCACACCACCCGACACCGACTGACTTAACTCCAAAAAATATCTAAAAACTTCCCAGGTGCTGTGGTCTGGCGCTGGATCTCTGAATGGGCTCAGAGGGCAGCCAATCATCAAGAAACAACAATGCAACACCTAGCGTTTGGTCCAGTCGCGTAGGTGCCAGAAGCACCACTGGCTGTTGCCCACCCTCCAGTTTACCGTACAAAATTTGAAGAGGACTAAGATAGAAATTTCCACGGCTTGTGCGTAGGTGTGCTGACCAATCGCAAGACGTACTTTTAAAGGGTGCGGAACAAACTGTGGTCTCTGGCACGGTCACGCCACAAGCCAGCATTGAAATCTGAATTCAGCAGACGTTCGCACACGTCTGCAATGAATACCAAGAAGGCTAATTTGATTCTACGATCGCACATGCACTTCACCCACACAATTATACAAACAGAGCTATCTTTTCGATAAGGGGTAACATAGTATGATGATATGAAATAATAAAAATAAACAAAATAAATAAAGTTGGTCCCATAGAAAATCCTTCTCCCAGGCATCACTATATATTAAGCAAGTAGCAGAAAACCAATGTACTCAACTAAATGAAGCAAGTTAATCAATACAAGAAATAATTTCATGAAAGGTCGCTCACACAGAAGCCTTTCAATAACAACTGTTTAGACTTTTAATGACAATTTTAGTAATCAAGATGGATTCCATCGGAACGGTTATGTGCAGTGACTGTGGTATACTTCGTAAAAGAGGATAGTAAGTCAGCAATCGGTCGCAAATCCGGTCTTTATTTTTATTACAGACTAGGTTTCAGCTATTGAATACCTATCATCAGAGCGTTCAAACCGACTCATATAGACTCGTTAAGCTTGGCGAGTCTATTTGGCTCGTATAAAACGCACAGAGGATAGCTATTGATCAGCTAAAATCCAGATATGTAATAAAAATACAGGTTCGATTTGCGACTCATTGGTGAATTTCTTTCCCTCTTTATGACGGTTTTATTGCTTCCACAATGTATATCGTCATATCGTTCTAGGAACTGGCTGGAAGTTTGATTTTTGGTGGGGAGCTAGGTCTTCGATGTAATTAACAAAACAGTTTTTTTGGTATAATCTATGTGTAACATAGGCCATGAAGATCAGAGACAATGCTTTGATTGAACTAGCTCTCCTGTTTTGTTTCGTCTAGTAGTAGGCCGCCATTGTAGTGTTATCTGATAATTAACGTAAGTTTTATCTGTATTTTGAAAAATATAATAGGAATTATTAGAAAGTGTGTATTATTCACTTAGTTGGCACCTCTCATGATTGCAACCATTAATTATAATTAAGAAAGTTTTTACAGAACTTCACAGTACAGGGAGCTCATCTCCCCTAGTATGATTTAGTCGGCCATTACGCTGACTGTATTATTTAATTAAAATATCATGTCATAATATTAAATGTAAATGAGAGAGACTTCTCAATTTTGATCTTTCATTAATTTCAAAGTTAAAAAGAGTCAAAATAGATTTGGTTTATTAATATTTAGAATACTGAGTGAGTTCAGTATGTTTCATTTGGGCCACCTAACGGCAGACGAGATTCTCTCCAGTCTTATCTTGCAAATATTGAAAAAGAAATATTAAAAAAATCATTACATTCCGCAATATATCAGTTAATCTTTGTGTAATTTGGTACATGAATAACCAGTAGCCTCTGAGACCAATATTAATAATTACAGTTTGCGTAAGAATACGCATATTTTCTTTTATAAATAGCAGCGCTCACGCAAACTATTTATTAGAAGGCGGTGAGTCGCGCGCTGTGTTTAAAAAATATTATATCTTGCGTATTTCGGGGCAGCCGAAGTCCGTACTAGTGTTATTGCGGAATAAGTTAATTAAAATTTAAAGCCACACCAACCAAAATCATAAAATATATAATTATAAAAATAAAAAATATACACTTATACCGTGATAAGTGGTACCCAACAACGTGAGGGACCGAAATTTTATATACCAATATTAAGTACACAGAAAATGACTGACATATGGTTGTCCATCTAGAAAACTATATTTAAAAGAAAATTTTTTATGTACGTAATTATTTGTATGGGAAATTAATGCCATATATGTAATCTATTTCCATGTACCACAAAATACAAAACTTGTACGAGATCCAACCAAGGAAGGTATATGGACATGAAGCTGACTACATGCGTACCATTGTCTTGACTGAGATAAAGACAACACCAAGCAACAATAACTAATAAATGTAAGGGTGTATATGCATGCGCTTCTGGACTGGAAACTAAAGGAAGAAAGGATCCGGGGGCCATGCACTGTGTTTATCTTCTTGAGTTAAAATTTGTCAGAAATGTTTATTCAGTTTGTTTTAACGTCAGCGGATAGTGAAAATTTTGGTCACATTCATTTACTATAACTTAGTACTAGTGAGTAAATCAGTGATAGAATTCTGAGACAGTGATTAGTGTTCTGGATTTGAGGTCACACAATCAGCTGTGTGAATCAAATAAATGCTAGTGCAGTTGATTGCCAAAGTAATGTTTTAGCAGAAGTAAAGTTTTTCACAGTGTAACGGAAGTATTACGAGTGCGAAACTGTAGCTGTTAGTTTTAGTAGTAATAGTAGTAGGGAGCTTCTTTGCTTTACTTGATTTCAGTGTTTTGTATGTGCTTTGTGTAGTGTAATTTTTGGGGGAAGACAGATTTTGTGTGTAATCGTGTCTTACCAGTTAAGATTAATACTAGTCGAAATGGTGAAGACACGCAAGGACAAAAGGTTAGAGGGGGAAGAGCTGTCAGGCTATGACACAGACGAAAATATACAAGAGTTTCCTGTGAGGAACCGACCCACAATAACAGGTTCTCAACTTCCATGACCGGAAGCTGAGCAACCTGAAACGGACAAAATATTAGGCACTGATCAGGATCAAGCTCAATTGAGCAAAGAAGTCCACTCGATTACTGACACGGGGAAGGAGGATACTACTGCGTCGACAGCGAATGTTGTACAAGTACCTGTACCAACGACTGATTTTCTAACGGTGCTGATGGCACAATTAGACATGAGAGAAAAGCAACGGGAGCAGGCATTAATTAACCAAGTTAAGGACATTTTAGTGGAAGAACGTCTCTAACGTGAGGAAAGACAGGAGCGCCTTGAACGCGAACGCAGGGAATAGGAGCGTGATGCTCAGTTCCTGGCCAAAATGAATGAAATGTTTAACCAGCGTGACAAGGCGCTAGTGTCATATTTGTCACAGGAGATCGATGTAGTAAAACAGCAAGTGGCTGAGTTGGTAGACTAGAGCAAATAAAGCAGCAAGTGGCTGAGTTGGTAGACTAGAACAAGGACATTCCTCAATAGGTCACGCAATTGGACGAGCGCTGGATCAAGTACATAAAGGTTGAGTGTGTGTTTGAACAGCGAGTGAAGCATGCTGTTCAAGAGCTGTTACCAAATCGCAGCGAGTCCACAACTGCGTAACGCAAGCAGTGGCTTGATTAGAACGGGTCGAGCATTCATCGCCCCCGCGTTGCAAATGGAAATGTGCCGATAAATGTATGCCGAGTGGAAAAAGCTGACAGAGAGAAAGTGCAACCGTACCCGCCAGTCAATTGTTCAGGCGTTGTCACCGCGAACGGAGAGGTAGTGCTACCAACTGTAGCGCAAGTAAATCACGAGGAATCACTATTAAAACACAGGCAGTTCCAGACGTTTAATTATGAGAAAAAGAATGTCCATCCGGTAATATTTATAAAAAGTTTCCGGAATGTACTCCCGGCATCATGGACTGAGCACCAAAAGGTTCAGTTTGTGATCTCTTTCATCACAGGCGACTCGGCACTGTGGGCGATGGAAATCGCGAAGCAGTGTCCGTCGTTGTCTGAATTAGAAAGTAAATTTCTTGCCAGAGACTGGTCCAGGTCTGTTCAGGAGCGTCTCCGGAAACAAGTGTATAACCCGGAACCATTCAATCACCGTTCAGGTAACTTGAGAAAATATTTTGAAAGATACCTGAACAAAACAAGATACTGGGATGTACCCAAGCTTGCTAGGGACGTTCTAAGAATTTTGAAGTGTAAACTGCTATGACGAAAAGGGTGAAACTCGTACACGTCCCTGAAACGGACTTGTGAGTTGTTTATGGCAACCATAGACTCCCTCGATTTAATACACAAGGATGCCAGGAGGGAGATCAGGGGAGTACAAACAATGGGCAAGCGAACGATAAAGGAAAAAACCAATCCAATAACAGCCCTCGTAAGAGCGGGTATTCAAAGAGTGACGCATATTCGCAATAGGAAAACTTTACTAAGAAAGGAAACACTATGAATAGAGTGCCCACTGTGGATGGCCAGTGGCACAGCACTGGATACAATACGTACCAGCATGGCCAGTCAAACTCGTCTTCACCAAATAGAGGTGGAGAAAACTACAATTGGAAGAGACGAGGCGAAGGGGGAGGAAACTCCAACTTCGGCAATAAAAATATGAGAACTAACAATGAGCAGTGGCAACGGGCAGGGTCAGCAAACTGGCAGGCACATCAAAACATGCCGTCAGGTCATGTGCCTGTTAATCACATCAATGTCATCCCGATGCCACCGCCTCCCCCTCAGCCTCCGAACAATCAGTCACACGTGTACGCACCGCAGTGCATGTCACCAATTGTGACTGATAATGTTCGAATAACCGATGTGTCTGATCACGTGTCGACAGGGTGCGACAGGCCGTCACTCTCTGGCTGACCTCTGTAGGCCCTTCCCAGACAGTCGGTGAGATGAAAGAGGGGGGCAGACAGAATGTGGGAGTGAATATGCTCCGCTACAATGACAGATGCGAGATGAAAGATGAACTGACAGTTGATCCGCGACCTGCGGACCTACAAGAAACAGAACATGTGCAGGCTGCCTTTGTGGAAAAGATAAATGGGGTCGAAGTAATAATAATATTGGATACAGGGGCGAGTGCTTCTTGTATTGATGAGCAGTTATTCAAGTGCGTGGATCGTGTGAAAAAGTTACCGAGCCTGCCAGTAGAAAATTGTAGGATAGTAGGTGCCCTACGGGGCAGAGGGCAGCTAATAAAGAATCAGGTGCAGGCAGAGATTGCCCTGGAAAACGAAGCCATACTGTGCTCATCCCTGGTGGTCAAAAATCTCACAGTACCTTGCATCCTGGGCCTTGACGCGCTTAGGGAATTGAAGGCAAAAATAGACCTCTCCCGAGCCAGATGCACCTAAACCTATCTAAACCGACAAATTGATCTGGCATTGATTAGGACTCTGGACGCGTGTGTGAACTACTACCGGAACGTCCGCGTAACTTTACAGGATCCTGACGCGTTGAATCACAACTGTGTTGTAAATCAAGACAGCAGCGAACCGGAACGCGGTTGGGAACGGGAAAATGCTACTTTTAAACAACAAATTGAAGAAAAAGTAGCCGAATCATCTTACTTAAGCCTGCCACAACAAGTTGACTTAAGTCAAGTATTAAATCAATTTGTGAAAGTGTTCTCGGAGAAACCAAGAATCATTCAGGGATATGAATTTGACATGCAGGTTAAGCCCCATCAAACATTCTGTCGTGCGACCTACTCTATACCGTGGTCTAAAAGGGCCGACCGTAGGAAAGGTGTAAATACATAGTTAATTAATATTTATTTCATGTATTTTTGATTTTGTGTGTATTTTTGATTATGTATGTGGTAGTTCTTTAAGTATGTGTATGAGTGAGCTGCTTGTGAATGAAGGTCATGCATTTAAATGAGGGCAATCAAACAAAGTATTAGTAAATGACTCCGCGTAATGGCACTTTGCACGAAGGTAGAAATGTGAGAGAGGCATTGTGCATGGTTGTCGAAACGCGTCCTAGGAGCGGATCATTTACCAAATGCGAGAAATACAGTGACGTATACTCTTAACAGTATAATACCTGAAGGTATGACAGATAATTAACATCTGCACAGATTCCAGCTTGGAAATGCATGCAGTTGCACCCGTACACGCAAGGCAACTGCAAACGAAGCAACAATAAAAGCAATGAGTCAGTGGTGAATGAATATAAAGAACATATGTAAAAAACCTACTGAACTCACAAGTCCAGAAAGATTTGCGTCACGTATGAAATACGATTGTGTAAAGTGAGAGCCATATTTCTTTGTAGCTCAAGTAATAGATGTTAACATATGTTCCAATTTACAAGTAAGACTATCCGGACGCTTAGTTAGTACAATATGGATAAACTGAATCACTAATTGGAATGTGATGGAAAAAGTGAACAGTAAACTGTGTGATAACACTCTGAGTGTTGACTGTATTTAGCAGTGAAAAACTGTTATTTGAATACAGTGAACTAAGATAAATAAAATTAACAGTATACATGGTGGTGCCTTCCGCAAGAAACAATTCAGTATACGAAATAATACTGACATCCATAGTGTGGAAAAATGTTTCTGTGAATGGAATACTCCCAGTGGACTGTGAATGGACGCTACGGGCAGCGCACAGCGAACTGCGGATTCCGGAGTCGATAAACGCATGCTAGAAGCGACGCACGCAAAGCATAGTGAAAGGAAAAGTGTCACAGCAAGGTACTCGCATGAACACTCACCACAGTGACAGTGTGGAGTGCTGAGTAGTGATCACTTAGCAAAAAAGAATAATTAAATCCAATAGTGAAAGGTGTGAGTTCGAGCCAGAAAGTTATTTAAATAACTGGACCTCGTATGTTTGTACATTATATCAGTGCATTCGAAAACAGTAAACACGAATGACTGTGGAGTGCTTGAAAACTAATAACATTTCTTTCAGCACTTGCGATATGTGTATTTGTCTTGTTTTTCTGATGAACTGATATGCGGTCGAATGTTTTCATGTTACGCGAGGCGAGCGGCCGGCAGATGTTCCTGACTGCACAGCTGTCGTCAGCTGTCTGCGCGGACGTCACAGCGGAGGTCAACGAACTGTCGCTAACAGTGGCAGGCTGCCGCACACGCTTCTGTCGTCGTCAACAACGATCCGCCGACAGCTCAACAATACACCAGCGTCGACAACTCTTACTTCGATGACATTTCGAAATGTATTTAAGGTTGACGACGTACTAATAAACACCGACAAGAATGTAAATTTGTAACAGACATAATGTGCAAAGGACACAGAAAGTAATTACAGTGACTATATGTTTCTTATTGTAATGTATATGTGTACGTGATAGCACAGACAGAAATTTTGCGCAAAGATGAGTTAATAGTTCAAGACAAACGTACTGTGTACGTAATTTCAATTTAACATCTATTTCCTGTTATATGTACATATAGATATATATTTTTCTTTGTTGATTAATTCAATGGACATATTATCAGCCTAAATAATATAAAGACAGGCTGAATGTCAACAATCCGAAGGCTCCGGGCGAGGTTTATGACCCGTTTTTCCTTATGCTTGAGACCCAAATGGTGGAGCGTAAGCAAATTTGTACCGGGTCTGTAGGATTCCGGATTGTTCACATTACTGATGAAAAATAGAGTTGTAACTAGTAGATGAACTCACCTGTAACAATGAGATCGAAACATATCTGAAACATACGAACGATAGAGTACGAATATAACCATTCATTTAACTGTGACTTGAACACAAATGTACCTACCTTAATCATGGGAAAGTGAACACTTAAATAATGGTGTAACACGGTAGTGAGTCTGTACATAAAGTAGTAAACCACATTAAGTACACCCTCACTAGGGGCCCATGTGACGGTACGTCACATAACTGGACATACGGAGAAAGGGAAAGGAAGTTTTTGTTTTGAGACGTGTGAATTATAAATTATTTCAAGACTGTGTACGTGTGTGCGATGTATAACAAATAGTAAAGAACATAAGTTATTATTATGAAAACACAAATATCTCTGTAATTAACAAAACAGTTTTTTGGTATAATCTCTTTGTAACATAGGCCATGAAGATCAGAGACAATGCTTTGACTGAACTAGCTCTCCTGTTTTGTTTCGTCTAGCGGTAGGCCGCCATTGCAGTGCTGTCTGATAATTAACGTAAGTTTTATCTGTATTTTGAAAAATATAATAGAAATTGTTATTAGAAAGTGTGTATCATTATTTAGTGGGCCATTACGCTGACTGTATTATTTAATTAAAATATCATGTCATAATATTAAATGTAAATGCGAGAGACTTCTCAATTTTGATCCTTCATTAATTTCAAAGTTAAAAAGAGTCAAAATAGATTTGGTTTATTAATATTTAGAATACTGAGTGAGTTCAGTATGTTTCATTTGGGCCACCTAACGGCAGACGAGATTCTCTCCAGTTTTACCTTGCAAATATTGAAAAAGAAATATTAAAAAATCATTACATTCCGCAATATCTCAGTTAATCTTTGTGTAATTTGGTACATGAATAACCAGTAGCCTCTGAGACCCATATTAATAATTACAGTTTGCGTAAGAATACGCATATTTTTTTTATAAATAGCAGCACTCACGCAAACTATTTATTAGAAGGCAGTGAGTCGCACGCTGTGTTTAAAAAATATTATATCGTGCGTATAAGTTAATTAAAATTCTCATGCTAGCCCACAATATTTAACGCCACACCTACCAATATCATAAAATATATAATTATAAAAATAAAAATATACACTTGTACTGTGATAGCTACCTCCACTAACCTAAGTCACCTCTTCCTAGGAACTGGACATAAGTCTTTATTTAAACAACTACAAGCAGTACCGCCATCAATTGTGTTAGCCATTCTCTTGGAAAATTTTGCTGAGTGGAGTTGGTATGGTGTTGCCCTCACTAGAGGCTGCTCATTTAATTCGAATATAATTTCTATAAAATGGTTTAAATTTGTAAAAATTTCTTTAAATTTCTTTAAATGTCTATAACCTTTATTAAATTTATTTAAATTTGCTTATATTTATTATCTACTCACAGCATTAGTGTTGTGTTACCGCCACAAGAGGCTGAGACATCAGTTTCTCGATCTTTTGACATCGTTATTACATGCACTCATTCAGCTCTGGACATAAGTCTTTATTTCAACAATTACAAACAGTAACACCATCAAGTGTGTTCGCCATTGTCTTCGAATTTCTAAGTTTTTGCTCTAAGAGCTTGCATTCAATTCCAATATAATTTCTATAACATTTTTGGTTACCACCGCAAGAGGCTGAGATATCGATTGCTGTATTACATGCACTGGACGTAAGTCTTTATTTAAACAATTATACCAAGTACCACAATCAAATGTGCTCACCATTATCTTAGAAAATGTTGACCAATTTTACTCTAAGAGCTTAATCCTTCAGTCGAGAGGGGGAGAGGTGTTAGCTTGGTCTATCCATTCAATTCGAATGTACACTACTGGCCATTAAAATTGCTACACCACGAAGATGACATGCTGCAATCGCGAAATTTAACCGACAGGAAGTAGATGCTGTGATATGCAAATGAGTAGCTTTTCAAGGCATTCACACAAGGTTGGCGCCGGTAGTGACATCTACAACATGCTGACATGAGGACACTTTCCAACCGATTTCTCATACACAAACAGCAGTTGACCGGCATTGCCTGGTGAAACGTTGTTGTGATCCCTCATGTAAGGAGGATTGCGGTTTATCGTATTGCGACATTGCTGCTCGCGTTTGTCCAGATCCAATGACTGTTAGCAGAATATGGAATCGGTGGGTTCAGGAGGGTAATACAGAACGCCGAGCAGGATCCCCACAGCCTCGTAACACTACCAGTCGAGATGACAGACAAACCCTGAGTCAACAGATGGGGACGTTTGCAAGACAACAACCATCTGCACGAACAGCTCGACGAAGTTCGCAGCAGGATGGACTATCAGCTCGGAGACCATGGCTGCGGTTACCCTTGACGCTGCATCACAGACAGGAGCGCCTGCGATGGTGAACTCATCGACGAACCTGGGTGCACGAATGGCAAAACGTCATTTTTTCGGATGAATCCAGGTTCTTTTTACAGCATCATGATGGGCGCATCCGTATTTGGCAACATCGCGGTGAACGCACATTGGAAGCGTGTATTGTTCATCGCCATAGTGGCGTATCACCCGGCGTGATGGTAAGGGGTGCCATTGGTTACACGTCTCATTTACCTCTTGCTCGCATTGACGGCACTTTGAACAGTGGACGTTACATTTCACATGTGTTACGACCGGTGGCTCTACCCTTCATTCGATCCCTGCGAATACCTACATTTCAGCAGGATAATGCACGACCGCATGTTGCAGGTCCAGTACGGGCCTTTCTGGATACAGAAAATGCTCGACAGCTGCCCTGGCCAGCACATTCTCCGGATCTCTCACCAATTGAAAACGTCTGGTCGATGGTGGCCGAACAATTGGCTTGTCACAATACGCCAGTCACTACTCTTGATGAAATGTGATATCGTGTTGAAGCTGCATGGGCAGCTGTACCTGTACACGCTAGCTAAGCTCTGTTTGACTCAATGCCCAGGCGTACCAAGACCGTTATTACGGCCAGAGGTGGTTGTATCGGGGTACTGATTTCTCAGGATCTATGCACCCAAACTGCGTGAAAATGTAATCACATGTCAGTTCTAGCATAATATATGCAGAATTTTAATGGCCGATAGTGTAATTTAGATTTATTATCTGCATCATTAATTTCGTGTTACTGTCACAAGAGGCTGAGATACCGATAGCTGTATTACATACAGTCATTAATGCTTGAACATATCAAGAGCACAGTCATGCTTTGCACATTAGGTAAGTGACCTAGTTCGCTGCTACTACGGCGCTTCGCGATATTTCATGTTCTCATCCGCCTGTATGTGTGTATCGCACGCTGATAATATGGACGACAGCCCATTAGCCTACTTCCACACCCGCTGATGTCTGCCGGACACAAACATTCTCACTTTCTCTAAGAACACTCGCGCCCTCTTGCCGCACACGACTGTGCCTGCCGAAGCTCTGAATATAATTTCTATAAAATCGTTTAAATTTGTTAAAATTTATTGATTATTATTTTAAACCTACAGCATTAGTTTCCTGTTACCACCACAATGGACTGAGTTATCAATAGCTGTATTACATGCACTGGATGTAAGTCCTTATTTAAACACTTAGAGCCACTACAGCCACCAACTCTGTTCATGAAATTTGCTCTGACAGCTGATGCGAGTTATTATCCTGCTTCCGTTCAATTAGAATATAACTTCCATAAATTTCTTTAACTTTGTATAAATTTCTTTAAATTTGTTTAAATTTATTATCTACCTACAGCATTAGTGTTGTGTTACCGCCACAAGAGGCATAGGTATCCATTTCTCAGTGTTTTAATAGCTGTACTAGACGCACTCATTCAGATCTGAACATAAGTCTTTATTTAAACAATTAGACCCACTACTGCCATCAAATGTGTTTGCCATCCTCTCTGAAAATGTGCATGAATTTTGCTGAGGGAGGTTAGTATGGGTTTGCCCCCACTAGAGGCTGCTCATTCATATAGGCAAGAAAAGGTGTTGCCAGCACTTCCAAATTTCTAGTTTCAGCTACCAATTCAAGGTCATCCAGCCACATACATCGAATTACGGATATCACCTAGTTTATTACGCTGATGCAAAACACTCGCCATGCCAGCGGTCTGGAGGGGAGGAAAATTGGTATGAAAAATGGAATCAGCCTGTTCTGGGCTGCTGGAGAGAGGAGGGATTGTACTTTATTTATTTTTTGGAACAATTTATTTAGCTACGAATTTCACCAAATTTATTTATTACACTGATGTAAAACACCCACCCTAACGTGCTTAGAGTCAATATAAACAGTTTACAGACCTCGAAACTACTCCTTAATAATAATACATTAAACTGATGTGCCGAGACGCAAACAACTCGTAAATTACGACGTCACGCAGTGGCTAGCATACTGGACTCGCATTCGGAATTGCGACGGTTCAATCCCACTTTCGGCCTCATCCTGATTTATGTTATCCATGATTTCCCAAAATAGCTCCAGGCAAATGCCGGGATGGTGCCTTTGAATGGGTACAGCCGACTTCCTCCCTTGTCGTTCCCTAATCTAATGAGAATAATGACCTTGCTGTCTGGTCTCCTTCCTCAAACAACCCAACTCCTAAATTCCCGAAATAAACAACTACATACCACGCAGACAGTGCAAATTACTCGTAGATCACCGAAATAATGCATGGAAAAAAGCTCACAACACATAACCACCCGATAATAATTCAATGCACAAACACTCACTGCAAGTAAAGAGACCAACTAATCAACCACACGAACCCTGTTTCTATTTGATGGAAAGCCTAAGTCAAGCCCCCCCTCCCCGCCCCCCCCCCTGCGCCACCACCTAATGCATGGAAACTCTCCAGATGCAGGAGAGGAAGGTAGGCTTAGTCTACTTTATTTATTTTGCTCAGGAAACTGACCCAAATATCCATCCTAATTACATAATCAGCCACAAAGATCGGTCCTAATTACACAACTATATGCATATCGCCTCATAATGGGGGATTAAAATCGCAGAAACTAATTATACAACTCACATTATCGTGCCTTACTTACACAACTATATGCACTGCACTGCACAAGAACCGCAATACTGTAACAGTTCTGTCACTAATTGTAGCACTTCTGCTAATAAATGTAACTGGGTTTTCGCTTTTGATGCTAGTCAGTTGCCAGGATGGGCGTTACTGCAAAGGGAATTTGATTCTAAAGCATTCTGTCAGGGTGAAAATACTAAATTACAACATGTGGGCAGGGTGGGTTCTTCCTTGGCTCGGGTATGAGGTAGAATGAAACAGCATTTTTACATAAGATAACTTTTATTGAAGATTTGTACAACTGTTTCTTTACTCGATGTTCTGGCTCGGAGAACGGCAACTGTGTCGTTTGCGAAGCCTTCTGCTGCGGCAGCGGCGGCGTCTGATTACGCGTGGCAGTGTGTATCTCGTGTCGCCGTCTCGCCCAGTTGACTGGAGATGCGCAGCGCGAGGTGGCCCGTTTAATTATTGCGAGCAAAGTCGTGCATCGGATGGTGATACCTTGGATGTGGCGTCCTAGTGTTTCTCTTCTCTAAACGGCCGCGTGTGTTGTGCGTCGGCCAGCGGAGCGGCGCGGCAGGGGAAGCGGCGGACTTGGTGCGTCTGTGTATGGTGTAGTCTCTTCTTGCATGACGGTCTTCAGCACCGAAACTGACTGAAAACTACTGCTACTCTCTTCTCTTTTCTTGTCGGGCCCACTGCGTCTCGCGTATTTATTCACTTCAGTTCGCTGGAGGTGAACGACTTCACGGCCATTGCCTCTTCTGTCACGTTTAAAAGCTTCTCGAAGAATCTTCTTAACGTCGGTCATTGGCTCTTGGAATGTAGGCGAGGGCATTATCTCACATGTGACAACTGAGAAACACGTGAGCCAGTCGGGCGATGCCCTGATGGCTGAATCGACAGCGTCCGCTTATGTGGGGAGGGCGATGGCTTCTTCTGAACTTGCTGACTTCACGGTCATTGTCTTTTCTGCTCTGCCCGCTGTTTGCCAGTTAGTAACTCTCTAAACTAAAACAAGATTTTCATTTATTTTCTAATTTCTACTTTGATTTTACTAATTTATTTACTTATCTTAAGTACCACTCAACATTCCTCCACCTTTCAGAGAAATTCGCCCTCGAATTTACCACTCAACATTCCTCCACTCTTGACACGGCAAAAGCACTAACACAAGCAATGAAAACTCTCGACTTAGAAGATTACAAACGCTTCACATTAAGTATGTTGAAAATACTTTATCACTTTGCTAAAGCATCGTACGCTCATGAATCACATAGTTCACACATAAATCGTTGTAATAAGTGTAACAAATAATGAATAAACAAAAATAGATTTTTCACTTAGAAAATTACATAGCAACACCTGTTTAATCTACCCTATACTAATGGAAGAATATTTATTCTAGAGTATTGTTTATTTTAACATGAGACTGTTTAATAAAGATTGAAGTACAATAAATAAAATTAATACACTAATGCTCAAAAGTAACCACTGAAGTACGCCAGTTAAGAGTGTGGTATCCAATTAACAGGGATTTGATGAAGTGGTTGTAAGAGGTCTGAGCAGATGTAATTTCGATGTACTGCTCATGCGCTGCCTGCGATATGCAAGGTATAAGGGAATCGCTGACCAGAGAGCAGTGTTGACTGAGTAGGAACTGTGTAGTGTTCTGAGGTTACACTAAAATTAGAATCACCATCCATAATATTTACACAATTTTGTGGGGAGGTTACATGGTATATTATTATTTGGCTTATTTTTTCCTCTTAAATGAAAGAAAACTGTACAGAGCAGAAACACTGACACAAAGGTTCCAGATATACCCGTTCCTAGCATTATAATTTTAGTTTTGTGTTCACTTTTTAATTTTAAGACATATTGCATCATAACATTGGCATCAATTTTGCCTTGCTGCGAATTTATGAACGTATCTAATGACTTCAGAACGGAACTGTCAAGGGAGTAATTGATGTAGGATAGGTTTTGTGTAGGAAATGCTTGCATGACGTTTTCTGAAAAAAGCAAACAACATGGTTATGAACCTACCAACCTAGTAAAAACAAAAACAAATAAAAGAAATAATACATTGTTAACTACAAGATCTACATGTTTCTACGTTCAACTTTTCTTTCTTAAAAAATAAACCACTATCATTTATTAATTATTTACATTTGTATATTATCCACAGTCTTCTAAGATTCCACTAGGACATTCGCACCCTTGGTCGAAGATTGCATGGTCTGTATGTTGTGCTGGCGTGGCCACTCTTTTTCCTTTTCGGGAACTTCCTCCCCAGACACTATTGTTGAAGGAATTACATCTGGAGCGCCCCTAAAAGGTTTTAAACGACTTGCATGCACGATGGTAGTTCGGGTGGGCAGTTGCAGTTTAACGTTGACTTGTAACGTGATCTCAAGAATTTGATAAGGACCTCTGAAGTTTGTTACAAATTTCTTAGTTTTTCCTTTCGCAATGTATGGGGTTGACAGCATCACCCACTGGCCGATTTTGTAATTTGGGTATTTAGCTTGGGCATTACCTAACCTTTCCTGTCGTTCCAAAGCCTTTGTATTAGATTTTTGAACCTTTTTCCATACATCCTTCATCATGCGACCGAAATCTTTACTGTTTCTCCGACTTTTCCTTTTTTCTGCCTGATTGCATCAAAAGGAGACGGCATTTTTCTCCTATAGACTACTTCATAAGGTGACATGCCACTTGCTTCATGCGTTTTGGCGTTGTATACAGACACGATTATTGGTATATACGTATACCAATTAGAATGTTGTTCGTTAATATAATAACTAAGCATCTTGCCAATTGTCCGGTGAACTCTTTCTGTGCACCCGTTGCACTGAGGGTATAACGGAGTTGTGCGTAATTTACGTATTTTTAGTACGTGGCATAGCTGTTTCATTAATTCAGACATAAAATTAGATCCCTGATCTGTGATAATAGCTTCAGGTACGCCAAATTTAAGTATCCAGTTGCTAACTAAAGCTTGGGCAACTGTATTTGCTTGCTGATCTGGGAGACTCACCATAGATAGATAGCGTGAAAAGTGATCTGTAATTGTAAGAACATACTTATTACCAGCAGGTGTTTTATGAAATGGCCCATAGAGATACACTCCGCAGATTTGAAATGGACATGAAGCCTCGGGGAGCAATGCAATTACGAACGTACTGCGCAACATCCTGCTTTCTGGTTTGCCACCAAATTCGCTCTGCTACACGTCTTTCGGCTGTCCCCTGTCCACCGTGTCCTGCAAGGATATGATCGTGGACCTCTGCCATTATTTCTTGTCTAAGGTGTTGGGGAACAACAATTCGCTGTCCAAGTTTTGTTTTACTGCATAATACACCATCTTCAAAGCAAAATCGTTTTTGAGTTGCATATTTTTTGCATTCTGTATCCTCATCTTGTGCCTTTTCCAGTCCTCAGTATTTCGGCCTGTTGCTTCCAAAAGTGCTATTTTCCGACTTAGGCAATCTGCGTTCGTGTGTTTTTTGCCTGGTTTATGGATAACTTCGAAATCCATTTCGGAAAGACATAGGGCCCAACGGGTGAGACGACTAGATGGATCCTTTAACCCAAGCAACCATTTTAAAGCTGCGTGGTCTGTAATAACCTTGAATTTCCCATCATACAAGTAGCATTTAAAGTATTTGATGCCATAAAAACACTTAACAATTCCTTCTCTGTTGTGGAATAATTTCTTTCTGCCGTTGTTAGTTGTCTCGAAGCGTAGGCTATGGGGTGTTCCGCGCACTTAATATTCTGACTCCAAACAACTCCTACTGAATGACCACTTGCGTCACAGGATGAAATAAATTATTTATTATAATCTGGGTAGGCTAATACTGGACTGTGTGTTAACTTATCTTTAAGGGTTTGAAATGCTGATTCACAATTGTCAGACCAATGAAATTTTGCACCCTTTTTCAATAATTGGGTTAAGGGTCGGGCAATTTCAGCAAAATTTTGAACATATTTTCGGTAATACGATGCGAGACCAATGAAACTCTGTACTTCCGTAACGTGTTGTGGTGTTGGGAAATCCTTAACTGCTGAAATTAATCGAGGATCTGTTTTAACTCCTTTTTCACTAATGACATGCCATAGGTATGTAACCTCTGTCAATGCAAAACTACATTTTTTCCATATTTAATGTTAATTTAGCTTTTCTAAGTCTCTGAAAAACATTACGCAGACGCACAGCATGTTCGTTAATGTTCATTAATGTCTTTGGAGAATACAGTACTATCGTCTAGATATACACAACATTGCTGAGTTTTGAGTCCTCGCAATACTCCATCGAGCAGTCTTTGAAAAGTTGCTGGTGCATTTTTCAAACCGAAATGTATTCTTTTAAATTGCCAGTGGCCTCCAGGGGTAGAAAATACTGTTTTATGCCTATCTTCAGGTGCAACTTCCAATTGATGATATCCGCTACGTAAATCGATTGTTGAAAAGTATTTACTGTTACCCAAACTGTCAATGATATCTGTAATGTTTGGAAGAGGATAAACATCTGAGACAGTTTGTTTGTTAAGGTGTCTGTAGTCACAACAAAATCTATATCGTTTCGTACCGTCGGGAGACTTCTTTGGAATAATTACAATATTTGAATTATAAGGTGAATCAGTATATTCTATAATTCCATCTTTTAGACGCTGTTCTAAAAATTCATCCAGTACTGGCTGTAAGTGATGCGGAACTCTATAAGGCTTCCTACAAACTGGGGGGCTATTTCCTGTTGGGATCCTACGCTGTGTGTTATCTGTTGCTGCCAATGGACCTTCTGCATTAAGTAAATCTTGGAACTCAACTAAAACTGCTTCTATCGTGTCTCTATCATTTCCTTTCAAATGCTCAATCTTACGGCGTAATGCGGTTTTATAGGCGTCTGATTTCTGACAATCAGTAATATCTGACCAAATGAAATCTTCTTCTTCAGAATTACTGACTGTAGCTACTAATATTCTCTTATGCAACTCTTTGTCCTTCACTCCGAAATTGTCAATATGTGCCGGTACTTTTCTTTCTCCATCATCGTCTTGAACCCGTACAACAGTTCTTCGTACAAAACAATGTGATACATCTAATTCCTCATTTTCCTCTAGTGGATCTATTAGACATATTGCATCTGTAGGTACCTAGGGTCAACAGCCATCCAGAAAAGTTTTCCTGAGCCAAATGATATCTTATCCCGCGAATCAACCTTCAAGGACGTTGCACGCAGTGTAGTTGATTTCGCCTTCCGGTTGGGGAAATCTTGCGGCAGCGGGCCCTTTGCAGCGGTGTCGCCTAGCTGAAACACTATTCCGCTAAGTTCTACAGTTTGCAGTCTGACGTCGATTTTAGCGTGATGTTTATTCAGGAAATCCAACCCTAGGATCGCGTCGCACACGTTAGTTACCTTTGTTACCACTTCTACATCTTCTTGAAACTGTACACCATGAATATAGAAAATCAATTATGTGCATCCTAATGACTTCACTCTACCTCCTCCTACTCCACTCAATCTATACCTTGGAGGGTCATATTTCTTTTCTCCAATACATTCATTACTCACTATTGATACGTTTGCGCCTGTATCCACCAGTATCCTTGCCTTTTTATCATGTATGGTAGCAGATAACCAGCATTCCGCCTTCACATTCGCCTTAATGGCATGAAATTTTATTGGGAACGCCTGGCGGCGGCTCCGACATTCCCGTTTGAGTTTAACTGATTTCTATTTCCAAAAACTTTCTTAGACCTGCTTTCCTTGAATGTGCGACCTATTGAAACTTCCTGGCAGATTAAAACTGTGTGCCTGACCGAGACTCGTACTCGGTCCCGAGTTCGAATCTCGGTCGGGCACACAGTTTTAATCTGCCAGGAAGTTTCATATCAGCGCACACTCCGCTGCAGAGTGAAAATCTCATTCTGGAAACATCCTCCAGGCTGTGGCTAAGCCATGTCTCCGCAATATCCTTTCTTTCAGGAGTGCTAGTTCTGCAAGGTTTGCAGGAGAGCTTCTGTAAAGTTTGGAAGGTAGGAGACGAGGTACTGGCAGAAGTAAAGCTGTGAGTACCGGCCGTGAGTCATGCTTCGGTAGCTCTGTTGGTAGAGCACTTCCCCGCGTAAGGCAAAGGTCCCGAGTTCGAGTCTCGGTCGGGCACATAGTTTTAATCTGCCAGGACGTTTCATATCAGCGCACACTCCGCTGCAGAGTGAAAATCTCATTCTGCGCGACCTATTCTTTGACAATTAGTGCATTTAGGTTGTCTGCAAATTTTTGCTATATGGCCCTGTCGATAGCACCTAAAACATCATACTCCTGCTGAAAATACATTTTGCTTCTCCTTGTATCTGGTGGCAATGTCTATTTCTTCAAAAGCCGTCGCCATAGATACAGCTTCCGCTAGATTTTTAGGAAACTCTGCCCTGACACGACGGAACGTTTCAGGTGGTAACCTACGTAAAAATGTATCCAGAGCTCTATCTTCTGCCTCTTGTAAAATAACTTTATTTGATTCATCATTAGTTGTCAACTGATAGGTGTTAATATTAACTTTTCTAATCCTATCTACAAAGCTTTCTAACCACTCGTTTTGCCTCTGAGTGATAGTGTTTAATTTTTCCCTATAAAATCTACGTGTTTCTGAAAAAGTTTAAGTAATCCTTTCTTCAATTCCTCAAATGTTGGAGCATTCCGTAATTCTTCATGGTATAATACGTGTGCTTTAGGCTCTCCTAGCAATCTTAACTTTGTCATTTGTAAGAGCTGTTCATCTGACCATGATCCTAACTTTGCAGCTACTACTAAATCATCAAAAAAGGTTGTTATGTCCTCGCCAGGTTTACCTGAAAAAGGAGTTACCAATGCTGCTGCTGAGGAATCTAGGTTATGAGGGATTGAACTGGTTTGCCTAACCTCACTCAACTGTCTAAATAATGCATTATTATAACTTTTAAGCTGTGCTATCTGATTAACTAAGCTCTGAATAGCTTCCTTAGTAGAAACCGCTTGTGGTGCTGACTCTGACTTTGTACGATTTCGTGTCATCATTTTACAAACTGTTAGTTACACAATCTTACTACACTGAATGAAAAAAATGTTTAAATATTTTCGACAAACTTAAAATCTTGAGAGAAAATACACTTCTAAATAAAGAAAATATTACGACTGCAATGCAAACCTCTATCCTTTCACACATTAAACAATACTAACTGTGGACCTTTAGTGACTGTCATTCCCACCTCATATTGAGCCAAGGGTTTTTTCTCTGACACCAAATGTAACAGTTCTGCCACTAATTGTAGCACTTCTGCTACTAAATGTAACTGGGTTTTCCATTTTGACGCTAGTCAATTGCCAGGATGGGCATTACTGCAAAGGGAATTTGATTCTAAAGCATTCTGTCAGGGTGAAAATACTAAATTAATTAATTTTTCTCTCTTAACAACATGTGGGTTCTTCCTTGGCTCGGGTATGAGGTAGAATGAAACAGCATTTTTACATAAGATAACTTTTATTGAAGATTTGCACAACTGTTTCTTTACTCGATGTTCTGGCTCGGAGAACGGCAGCTGTGTTGTTTGCGAAGCCTTCTGCTGCGGCAGCGGCGGCGTATGATTACGAGTGGCAGTGTGTATCTCGTGTCGCCGTCTCGCCCAGTTGACTAGAGACGCGCAGCGCGAGGTGGTCAGTTTAATTATTGCGAGCGAAGTCGTGCATCGTATGGTGATACCTTGGATGTGGCGTCCCAGTCGTTCTCTTCCCTAAGCGGCCGCGTGTGTTGTGCGTCGGCCAGCAGAGCAGCGCGGCGGGGGAAGGCCAGTGTCCCGAACTTGAACAACGGACTCCCGCTTGCCAGTCTTCGGCTGTCAGATCTTCATCCCAGCCCACAGGTGACTGCTGATGTGAGGCCGTCTCCTTCCCGTCCTCACGAGTCACCCGGGTACGTAAAAATCAGACTTCAAATACCTTTTAAGTTCCGTCTTCCGGCGCCGAGACTGCTGCTTGCTATTCCATTACAGCGGCGGACTTGGTGCGTCTGTGTATGATGTAGTCTCTTCTTGCATGACGGTCTTCAGCACCGAAACTGACTGAAAACTACTGCTACTCTCTTCACTTTTCTTGTCGGGCCCACTGCGTCTCGCGTATTTATACACTTCAGTTCATTGGAGGTGAACGACTTCACGGCCATTACCTCTTCTGTCACGTTTAAAAGCTTCTCGAAGAATCTTCTTAACGTCGGTCATTGGCTCTTGGAATGTAGGCGCGGGCCTTTGCTCACATGTGACAACTGAGAATCACGTGAGCCGGTCGGGCGATGCCCTGACGGCTGAATCGACAGCGTCCGCTTATGTGGGGAGGGCGATGGCTTCTGTACTTGCTGACTTCATGGTCATTGTCTTTTCTGCTCTGCCCGCTGTTTGCCAGTTTGTAAGTCTCTAAACTAAACCAAGTTTTTCATTTATTTTCTAATTTCTACTTCACTTTGATTTCACTAATTTATTTACTTATCTTAAGTACCACTCAACAATACTACGCAAAAACTGACAACTCGCGTTATCCCGTTTCGAAAAAAAAAGTCAAATGGGAAGATGTACTCGACCGAACAATTAACATGATAACGCGATAATGACCAAGCGCAAACACCCATCCATATTCATTCTTGTCAAATTCCCACTTGATCACGAAAGATGTCCAACACATACTAAGTATTCGTTCACTATTCGGTCGTCTAGACGACTACACGGCTAAGTCAAATTCATTCCCGCATTGCAACAGCCCACGCCATTCGGATGGCCTCCCACCGTTAGTGGAAACTTGCATCATTCCTACCACAGGCGACGCATAGACAGAATCATCCTACCAAATGGAACACACGTATATATTTGATCGCTATACTTACAATTGAATGACATTCGACAGTGAGCAAAGTATCCTAAATACACCCTGCTTACGGCCCTGGAAATAGAAAGAGCTGTACCATCTTATCACTTGACATACTCTCCCCTTTTCTATCACAGAATTCCACGTCAAATCGAAGCCTTCCTTACCACTGGGCATAGTTATCTCCTTTACACATATTTCAGAGCACAAGCACATACGTTATAAACCACATGCTCCCAGTTTAGAAAATTATTCTGCTAAGGAATGTGTTATGAAACCTGTGTTTTCAACCCACTCAAGCCACCGCGGCTAGATATTTATCCAGTATTTGTAAAGCATTCTCTCTCTCTATGCCAAGTCAGAGGTTCCGTGATATATCGACTGGGCTATAGGTGATGCTTGATTGAGAAGGATCGCAAATCTCTAGTGCTACGCTATCCGCTAGAAATGCAGTATCCGAGTGTGAATCAAGTCCTCGCGTTCAAGCACATACCTACGTAGGATCCTAAGGAGAAGTCTTTTATTACAGCCACTAATTAACCATATTTCTAGCACTCTCATATGTCGAAGCGATTCACCGTTTTCGTGCCGATCTGCTACAGTAAAATTCCAACCTTGTTTTACTTAGCCCCGATGCAACTGCTGCCATTTCTCCGGCATCACGAATCTGATCGTTCCAATTTCAGTCGTGACTTGGTAGGAGTCGAGGGAAAATATATCTACCACATTCTGCAACCCATTTAGAAACAGGCTAAGCTGCGTTACTGAGACAGAACTGTGTTTTAACCATTCAGTGTAAACAGGATATGCTAGAAGGAGAATGATTTTTTCTACTGTACTGCGGTGCGCCTCCAAACTATATGCAAAGTACTACAGATCCACGTCCATTCACATCTATCTTCGTTATTCTGAACCGTCCAACAGAGAAATATAACCAACTAAAAAAGCTACACAAACTTCATCCGATAGACAACTGAATAAGATTTTCACCGCATTTCTTTCCTACAATATATCGAAAACAAAATTCCACTATCGTGGAGGCATGGAGCACATGTCGCGACCCTATTAAAGATACATGTTCTGATCAACTGTACACCTTAGTTAAAAGTTTCACCTATACTGTAGCACAATGATCATATCCCGAGGACTATGCCGTACGTCGCAAGAGACGTGTCCTGTGGCCTCGTCTATTTGTTTGATAGACTAATTTTTCTGCTCTAACACGCTTTGTACACTGTCAAACATTTTATTTATTTTTTCCCGCCACGATTTTGAGGTCTGGGTCAGGTTCTAAACTGACGTTAACACAGCCTCTCACCGAAAACTAGACCTCGCACAGTGACGTAACTGACGTCAGCTGATGACGTGAGTACCGCTACCCAAGATCGCCTCATTGCCAAGCCCCGCTTTGTGGGAAGTTTGAATTTTGGAGGTGAGATAGGTGAAGTGGGACACATCTAGACTTCACACTGTGTGAATATATTTGTTACGGCTGTTACTATAACACACACTCGATGATTTTAAACAAAATTCACTTACAAGGTAACGAAATTCGAATAGTTTTGTCACGTTTGCATGGGTTTCCAAACTACAGTCCGAATCTGATTTCTATGATTTCCGTTTCGACTATTTCCTCATATTGCTCTCATGTACGTGATCATTGTTTCAGTGCTAGCATCCCTCCAGAAGGTTTAGCCCCTCAACAAAATTTTTTCTCCAACTAAAGAATGCTTTGTCAGTCAAATATTATTTGGTAACCAATTATGTGGACGGAACAGACACCGCCGATAAACTGAAATTATAATAATTAAAATTGATTATATGGACAAATTCAGCAATTCTAAATTAATTTAAACTCCGCCCAATGATGTGAGAGCATGTTTCCCAATTTCAGTATCATAGCTGAACCACCCCTTCTCCGCATTGTGAATCAGGATAGATGATTGTGTAGTAAGTCCATTTATTGTTAATTCTCGAACACATACATCATCGAAGTATATTAGACAGTGCTCTACATATTTCTAACATCTACAGCATATTGCCTAGCCAGCCGGAGTGGCCATGCAGTTCTAGGCGCTACAGTCTGGATCCGAGCGACCGCTACGGTCGCAGGGTGTCTGGTGTCCTTAGGTTAGTTAGGTTTAATTAGTTCTAAGTTCTAGGCGACTGATGACCTCAGAAGTTAAGTCGCATAGTGCTCAGAGCCATTTGAACCATTTTGATCCACATTGTTTAATTTACGATCTATGTTTATGCTGATGGGAGTCACAGAGCATTCACAAAGACTTATGCTAAAATTAGAGACTGAACGATCCCGCCTCGCACTGTCATTGACCAACCCACCCCGCGGCACTGGTACCTATTTTATAAGCAACCGACCAGAAGTAGTCAGCTACATTTCATGTATCGTGAGTGGACGGAGCTTGCTGAGTCCTCACCCATCCTAGTGTACAAGATTTCTTATTTTGAGGAGGTTATCACTCCTTATCGATGTATAGTAACAGATTTGAAAGTGTGATCTAATAGCAGACCGTTAAAAAAAAGAAGAAGAATTAGAAGAGGGTGATTTTTTTATGCGCGATGGAGCTTCAGACGGATGGATTTCTAGGAATTTTTACATGAATCAACCAAGCCATCAATTTTAAACTATCGTTCCAGAGTATATGGTCAGTAGCTGGAGGGTATTGTTAAGAAAGAAAATAAACACACACACTCCTAAGGCTACAACGTTCCTCACTTAAAAAGGGCTGTAATGTTAGACCGCTTAAGTTTCCCAACGTATCACTCATATCGAATGTAGCCCTTTCAATATTTCACTGTAAGAAATATATTTCAAGCTTACGACATACATACATCTTCCTGGTTTCTCTAAGATAAACTATGTTATCGAATCGTAAAACGAGAAAGTATTTTCCAAAAACATGTGCTCTGTGTGATACGAGCACAATATAGCTTTCCAGATATGTATAGCGACCACTGTTCACATCCGATCACGGTTCAGAAATTATACAATGCGCACATCAACCCTATAAATAAAATGACCGTTACTAACAGGGAAACCCTCTTACAAGGAAACAGATAAACGCATAGCAACCAAGCCCGACATGCGAAAATTACAAGTCATTCTGCCACTAACTCTGTAAACAGTACATCTGTCAGGTAAATATATACACTTAGTTATGAAGCTGAAATCTCGATTTTACACCCAAGATGCGACAGGGGGGAGGTGGGGAGGGGGGGTGGGAGTACATCACATAGATCATAGTTCGTTTAGAGGAATGTGTCACATTTCATCACACATGAAATGGAAGTCGTCTGATGCAGGAGAGGTTTACAGGTAACGATCGCAAGTAGACAGTGCTTTAAATCATATACAGAACATGCGGCTGTATGCTAATCGAAAGCAGGCTATGTCACGTGACCCGCAGACGAATTTAAGTTTATAGACGGATGGTTCTCTGTCTTCCTCAAAAGCGTCAGTAATCAACTCACGTGTATCACTGATACCTCAATAGACATACAGTATAATGCAGCCTCAACGGACAAAAATTTACTGCTTCCCTCATTCTCTTCGATACCTCAATAGACATAGAGTGTAATGCTGCCTCAACGGACAAAACTTGACTGCTTCCCTCATTCCCTTCGCTTCCAGGTCGACGTTTTCTCTGATTCTTCTTGCTCCAGCATACTTGCTCCCATGTACAAATTGATCTGTACCAACCAGAAGATAAGCAAGTACTTGCTCAATTTCGTGGCATTGAAATTCAGTCACTTTATTCCTATTCCCCCATCACTTTTCGCAATTCTATCTATTTTATGTCAGTTTTATCTATGCGATCATCACATAATCTCTGGTTTCTAAAATTGGTTATAAGTTTAGTACAGCCACCAACACCTAGCCTAAATGTACTAATCTGGAGGGGTAGTATAGCACTGTACTTGTTTGTATCCAGTCACCCACACGTTTGGAGAGCGTGTGGGAAGACTTCTGATGAACTAGAGGTTTACAGTTAACGCTCGCTAGTAGACAGTGCTTTATATCATATACAGAACACGTGGCTGCATGGGAGTCGAATACATGCTATGTCACGAGACCGCAGATGCATTTAAGTTTATAGACGGATGGTTACCTGTCTTCCGGAAAGCGCAAATACAGTGGTCAACTCGACTGTCTCACTGATACCTCAGTAGACATACACTATAATGCTGCCTCAACCGACAAAAATTAAGTCCTTCCCTCATTCCCTTCGCTTCCATCTTTACGTTTTCCTCGGATTTCTCTTGCTGCCACAGTCTTGTCCCCATGTACAAATTGATCTGCACCAACCAGAAGATAAGCAAGTACTTGCTCAATTTCGTGGCATTTATATTAGGTCAATTTATACCTCCCCACATAATTGTTCGCAATTTTATCTATTTTATGGCAGCTCTATCCATGCGATTGTGTAACAACCTCTCATTCTGCCTTCTAAAATTGGTTTTAAATGTAGTACAGCTGCCAACACTTATCTCAAATGCACTGCACTGATGGGGGGTGGGGGGTTAGTATAGCACAGCACTTGATTGCATCCAGTCACCCACAAATTTCGAAAGCGTTTGCTCTGTTTTCTGTATGAATGAGTATGTGCATGTGTCACGGAAGGCCCCCAGGACCCACAGTAGAGCCGAGTTAGCGTTACAATGTACACCTGCTGTGCGTTATATCCGGACTGATGTAGGGGTGCAGATCCGCAAAATGGGTTTGAAAGTGGATCCGGCTCCCAACATCGGTTCGGACATATATAGCGCATGGCAGATCCACACTCGAATGCTAGCACGACTTTACTGTGGGTCCTGGGAGCCTTCCACACATTCAGTGGCGTGTTCTGTATATGATTAAAAGCACTGTCTACTTGCGATCGGTACTGCAATCTGAGGAATCAGTCGAAACGGAACGCATAGAAATCAGCTTCGAACAGTAGTTTGGAAATCCACGCAAACACGACAAAACCATTCCAATTTCGTTATCTTGTAAGTGAATTTTATTTAAGATCATCTCGTGTGTGTTATAGTAAGAACAGTAACAAATTTATTTACACTGTGAAAATTCTAGAGGTGTCCCACTTGACCTATCTCACTCCAAAATTCAAACTTCCCACAAAGGGAGGCTTGGCAGCGAGGCGCGGCACTCTCCCGTGATCTTGGGTAGTGGTACTCACGTCATCATTTACCGTTAATCGCGTCATCGTGCGAGGTCTAGTTTCCTGCAAGAGGCTGTGTTAATGTCAGTTTAGAACTTGACCCAGATCTTAAAGCTGTGGCGGGAAAAAATAAATAAAATTTTTGACAGTGTACAAGCTGGTTAGAGAAGAAAAATTAATGTTTCAAATAATGAGACAGAGTCACAGGGCGCATGTCTTGCGCCTTACAGTATGGCGATCGGGATATGATCATTGTCCTAAAGTACAGGTGATGAAACTTCAAATTGAGGTGTGCAGTTGATCAAAAATGTACATTTAATAGGATCATCAGAAGTGCTCGAACCTGAACACATGCGGTATGTTGTTAACGATGTATAGTAGAAGAGAGATACAGTGAAAATCTTATTCATTTGTCTATGGGATGAAGTTAGTGGAGATTTTATAGTTGGTAGTATTTCTCTGTTGGATGGTACAGGATAACGAAGATAAGATATGAATGGACGCAGACCTGTAGTACTTGTATATAGTTTGGGGGCGCACCGCAGTACAGTAGAAAAAATCATTCTACTTCTAGCATTTACTGTTTACATTGAATGGTTAAAACACAGTTCAGTCTCAGTAACGCAGCTTAGCCTGTTTCTACGTGGGTTGCAGAAGGTGGTAGATATATTTTCCCCGTCTCCTATTAAGTCGCGATTTAAGTTGGAACGATCAGATTCGTAAAGCTTGAGGAATGGCAGCAGTTGCATGCAGGCTAACTAAAACGAGATTGGAATTTTACTGTAGCAGATCGGCTAGAGAAAGGTGAGTCGTTTCGAGTTATGAAGGTGTTAGAAATATGATTCATTAGTGGCAGTAATAAAGGAATTCTCCTTAGGATCCTACGTAGGTATGTGCTTAAATGCGAGGACTTGATTCAAAATTGGATGCTACATTTCTAACGGATAGCGTAGCACTAGAGATCTGGAAAGCTAGCGTACATTTCTTAAGACATCATCCACTGTTTGTGATCCCTCAATCAAGCATCACCTCTAGCCCAGTCGATATATCACGGAACCTCTGACTTGGCATAGAGAGAGAGAATGCTTTACTAATGCAGGATAGATATCTAGCCACGGTGGCTTGAGTGGGTTGAAAATACCGGTTTCATAACACATTCCTTAGTAGAATAATTTTCTAAATTGGGAGCATCTGTTTTATAAAGTATGTGCTTGCGTTCTGAAATGTGTGTAAAGAAGATGATTATGTCCAGTGGTAAGGAAGGCTTCGATTTGACGTGGAATACTGTGTTAGAAAAGGAAGAGTATGTCAAATGATAAGAATGGTACAGATATTTTTATTTCCAGAGCCGTAAGCAGCGTGTATTTCAGATACTTCGCTCATTGTCGAATGTTATTCAGTTGTAAGTATAGCGATCAAAAATATGTGTGTTAGATTTGGTACGATAATTTTGTCTATGTGTCGTCTGTGGTGGGAATGATGAGAGTTCCCCGCTAACGGTGGGAGGCCATCCGAATGGAGAGGGCTGTTGCAATGCGTAAATGTATTTGACTTAGCCGTGTAGTCGTCTAGACGACCGAATAGTGAACGAATACTTAGTATGTGTTGGACATCTTTCGTGATCAAGAGGGAATTTGACAAGATTGAATATGGATGTGTGTTTGTGCTTGGTCATTATTCCGTTATCATGTAAATTGTTCGGTCGAGTGCTTCTTCGCATTTGACTTCTTTAGTTGAAAGGAGGTCTATTGTTGTGTGTGCATCTAGCAGGTGAAAGAAACGTTTGCCGGTTATCTAGATATGAGAAAGACGTTATCTGACTTTTGAAATTGTAGGGTGTGATTTGGATTCAGCTAAATCACGGAAATCTGTATTCGTGAGTGGAAATTTTGGTTTTGACGTAAATGTGTTCGCAGAGGTGATAAATTTCGAAGTGGAACGTGAAAAACTATATAGATTTTTGCTCCTAAAACTGGACTTTGTCTATTTTCGTGAAAAATAGGACGTATATTGTAATGGGATGTGTTTTGCTTTATTATAGGAGCGACGTTGATGTTACATAAATAATAATCGAACACTGAACTGTGGTTCTCGTCCGGCCCTGCTCGAGCGTACTACGTGACGTAAAAACACAGTCTGTGAACACGAGGCATTGTAGGGCTGTGACAGCAGTGCTTCGTAGCCATTAGGGTCAGTACACTTTTAAAGGAACAGGATGCATTTGGAGGGCAAGAGGGGCTTTTGAGGAGAGGCGTTTCGGCGAGGCAGGTGCCGTGAGGCTGTTAGCCTAGTAGCTCGTTCTCGTGGGTTGTTATTGTATATACAGATGAGCAGGCAGTCTTTTATGACGAGGATCTCCCACTGGCTTCGGTTAGTGTGCATTTTTAGTAGGCGTGTGTAGTGAACTCTGATGTCAAACAGGGATAGATGCTATATGCTTATAGCTAATAGACTTTTTTACACTCATCTCTGTCGAACAGCAGGATCTAGTGAGTAGAACGTTCTTTCCCCTAGCTTGTAGGTGTAGGGTAGAGTTTGAGAGTTTCTGTCTCTGGTTTCGAGTGGTATAAATTTTTTACGAAACAGAATAACACGAGTTGTCAGTTTTTGGGTAGTATTGCGGTTCTTGTGCGGTGCAATGCATATAGTTGTGTAATTAAAGCATGATAAGGTGAGTTGTATAGTTAGTTTTTGCGATTTTAAGCCCTCCTTACGCAGCGATATGCAGATAGTTGTTTAATTAGGACCGATCTTTGTGATTAACTATGTAATTAGGATGGATATTTGGGTCAGTTTCCCAGGCAAAATAAATAAAGTGATTTAGGAGTTGAGTTGTTTGAGGGAGGAGACCGGACAGCAAGTTCATCATTCCCATCGGATGCTAGCCACTGGGCGACTTCGTAATTTACGAGTTGTTTGCGTCTCGGCACATCAGTCTAATGTATTATATTTAGGAGTAGTTTCGAGGTCTGTGAACTGTATGTAGTGACTCTAAGCACGTTAGGGTGAGTGTTTTGCATCAGCGTAATAAATAAATTAGGTGAAATGCGTAGCTAAATAAATTGTTCAAAAAGTAAATAAAGTACAATCCCTCCTCTCTCCAGCAGCCAAGAACAGTCTGACTCCATTTTTCATACCAATTTTCCTCCCATCCAGGCCGCTGTCATGGCGAGAGTTTTGCATCAGCGCCGGCCGGAGTGGCCGTGCGGTTCTAGGCGCTACAGTCTGGAACCGAGCGACCGCTACGGTCGCAGGTTCGAATCCTGCCTCGGGCATGGATGTGTGTGATGTCCTTAGGTTAGTTAGGTTTAATTTGTTCTAAGTTCTAGGCGACTGATGACCTCAGAAGTAAGTCGCATAGTGCTCAGAGCCATTTGAACCATTTTTTGTATCAGCGTAATAAACTATGTGACATCCGTAATTTGGTGTATGTAGTAAATGGGGCTGGATGACCTTGAAAAGTAGTTGAAACTAGGTATTTGGAAGTGCAGGCAACACCTTTTGCTGCCCCTACGAATGAACAGCCTCTAGTGGGGCCGACACCATACTAAACTCCCTTAGCAAAATTCATGCACATTTTTCGAGAAAATGGTAAACACATTTGATGGCGGTAGTGGGTTTAATTTTTTAAATAAGGACATACGTCCAGAGCTGAATGAGTGCTTGTAATACAGCTATTAAAACATTGAGAAACGGATATCTAAGCCTCTTTTGGCGGTAACACAACACTAATGCCGTAGGTAGATAATAAATGCAAGCAAATTTAAATAAATTAAAAAAATACAGACATTTAAAGAAATTTAAAGAAATTTTTACAAAGTTAAACAATTTTATAGAAACTGTATTCGAATTAAATGATTAGCCTCTAATGGGGGGCGACACCATACCTACTGTACTTAGCAAAAGTTTCCAAGAAGATGGCTAACACAATTGATGGTGGTACTGCTTGTAATTGTTTAAATAAAGATTATGTCCAGTTCCTAGGAAGAGGTGACATAGGTTAGTGGAGGTAGCCTGAGTACCATTTCTTTGCCACCATTCTCTTAGGTTAGTAGAGGAGCCCAAAATTCAAACTTCCGGCCAGTTCCTAGGACGATGTTCGTAGTGGAGGTAGTCCAACTGCCCTATCTTCCTGCCATCTTGAATGACGTCAATCGCGTCATCAGCAGACGTCACGTACTTGCGTCACGGCCGCCATCTTGGATAATGATACTTTGGGGTGCGGGCTGCCCTTGGGGCGTCCTACTTTGGGGTGACGCCGGCCTTTTTCCACTACTACTGCCTTGTCCTTGGTGACAGGCAGTGTCTGAATTTTGGTATTTTCGGCATAATATCGACACTGTGGATCTCGGAATACTGAATTCCCTAACGATTTCCGAAATGTAGTGTCCTAACAACCATTCCGGATTGGAAATCTGCCAATTCCTTTCGTGCGGTCATAATCAGGTCGGAAACTTTTGACATGAATCATCTGAATACAGATGACAGCTCCGTTAATGCACTGTCGTTTGATACCTTGTGTACGTGATACTACTGCCATCTGCATATGTGCATAGCGATATCCCATGTCGTTTGGTCAACCCAGTGTAGTGTAAATAAAGTATTGTTTTATTTATTTATTAGACTCTTAGAGTGTTCAACGCCACCTGGTATAAACTACGGACACAATATACTTCTCTAGTGATGAAGCTGGAATACAACTCGCTGTCAATGTTATCGAAATTAATCTGTCTTTCTTGTCTAGGCCAATTTGGGAGGGAAAAAAATGCGGAATTTGTTGTCGGATATGGTGGAATATTCCCGCTTCACCCTGTTTAATTTCGTGAAGTTCCGACAAGTTGCAACGCCATACTTTGTCTTCAAACTGGCGTCTGTAACGGAGGTTTGTTCCCAGAAGACAGCTGTCGTTTAGTGTCTCTTGGGGGAAAACCAAAGCATCACTATATACGACGATAGTAACTGTTCTCGAAAGAACAGATACCATTGATGACCGTGCAGCTTCTCTAGAATAAACGATAATTAATTGAAACCTTCAGCTGCCAACATTTGTCGTTGATATACGTAGATGGGGACTGCTGAAAATGTGTGCCCCGACTGGGACTCGAACCCGGGATCTCCTGCTTACGTGGCAGACGCTCTATCCATCTGAGCCACCGAGGACACCGAGGACACCGATGAATAGCGCGACTGCAGTGACTTATCCGTTGCACGCCCCCAATGTACAACAACCAAGAGGGAATAATAAGAGTGGACGATCAAGAACGGAGTGCTCGTATTAAGAAGGGTGTAAGACAAGGCTGTAGCCATTCGCCCCTACTCTTCAATCTGTACATCGAGGAAGCAATGATGGAAATAAAAGAAAGGTTCAGGAGTGAAATTAAAATACAAGGTGAAAGGATATCAGTGATACGATTCGCTGATGACATTGCTATCCTGAGTGAAAGTGAAGACGAATTACATGGTCTGATGAACGGAATGAACAGTCTAATGAGTACACACTATGGTTTGAGAGTAAATCGGAGAAAGACGAAAGTAATGAGAAGTAGTAGAAATGAGAACAGCGAGAAACTTAACATCAGGATTGATGGTCACGAAGTCAATGAAGTTGAGGAATTCTGCTACCTAGGCAGTAAAATAACCAATGGCGGACGGAGCAAGGAGGACATCAAAAGCAGACTCGCTATGGCAAAAAAGGCATTTCTAGCCAAGAGAAGTCTACTAATATCAAATACCGGCCTTAATTTGAGGAAGAAATTTCTGAGGATGTACGTCTGGAGTACAGCATTGTATGGTAGTAAAACATGGACTGTGGGAAAACCGGAACAGAAGAGAATCGAAGCATTTGAGATGTGGTGCTATAGACGAATGTTGAAAATTAGGTGGACTGATAAAGTAAGGAATGAGGAGGTTCTACGCAGAATCGGAGAGGAAAGGAATATGTGGAAAACACTGATAAGGAGAAGGGACAGGATGATAGGACATCTGCAAAGACGTGAGGGAATGACTTCCATGGTACTAGAGTGAGCTGTAGAGGGCAAAAACTGTAGAGGAAGACAGAGATTGGAATACGTCAAGCAAATAATTGGGGACGTAGGTTGCAAGTGCTACTCTGAGATGAAGAGGTTAGCACAGGAATGGAATTCGTGGCGGGCGGCATCAAACCAGTCAGTAGACTGATGACCAAAAACGTATGTAGATTGTGGACAGTTGGGAATGTGGGTCTCAGGTGGGTGTGCAAGTGATAAGTCCCTGCAGTAGGGCTATTCATCTGTGTCCTCGGTGGCTCAGGTGGATAGAGCGTCTGCCATGCATGCAGGATATCCCGAGTTCGAGTCCCGGTCGGGGCACACATTTTCAGCTGTCCCCATCGAGGTATATCAACAACACCTGTCGGCAGCTGAGGGTTTCAATTAATTATCGTTCTAAGCATCACTGTTATTCATAGGCGCTTGTAGAATGTCCATGGAGATTTGGCAGTGAACAAAAGCCCAGTGAATCGTTCGAAGCGCGGCTTGTCATCATCAAAACAAAGTAGCGCAAAGTTGTCCTGTCGGCCGCCTGCCGGCGGGCCGCGCGCAGCTCTGTGACCCCTGGAGTTTTGGAACGTTCGGGCACTCTCATTCGACTGGGCGCTAATGACCGTAGCAGTTTTGCGCCCTAAAACCATAACCAAAAAAAAAACACTCTCATTCGACATGAGCGACGGATCGCAGTAGGACACCTCACTGCTCAGCTGACAACATTTTGTCGAATACGTCTCAGGCGATGATGCATGGGTTCATCACTTTGAACCGGAAACGGAACAGCAATCAATGGAGTGGCGCCACTCTATTTCTTCTCCCAAGAAAAAGTCCAAAGCCTCAACTTCAGTCCATAAATTCGTGGCGACGGTGTTCTGGGACTATGAAGAGCCATCTCTCACTGCACTTGTGAGTTTCACAGCCAGACGCTGGACACCTACGAGCTTCAACAGGAAAGTCCGGCGGCCAGATACTACCTCCCCCCTTTCGTTCCTTCGATGCAGAACACGAGAGCTGCACGGAACATAAACTGGAACCGCAGTAACACTCCTCAACCTAAAAAATAACTTGTATTCCACGAAGTTCATTCTTTTTTTTTCCTTCGTCGTAGTTGGAATATTGCTTCTGCGCCAAAACGTGCTCACCCTAGTCATGCACCAAATCCTATCCTGTAAGAAGGACGTTAGGACGCTAGCTGTGATTTTAAAGTCTCCGATCCATGTAGCCGATGATCCTTTCAGATCTTTTCGTACGTACCGTCAGTGATCAGTCGTACTAGGAGTGGATCACTGAAATCGAAGGCATGACTAGGAATTGTAAATTTAACTGTACTTGTGGAGTTTGATGCTCAGACGAAGTGCTTCGCGTTTCAAATATTCAGAACCTTACTGACAGAAGAATATAGGCTGAGATTTTAAAGCAGCGCTCTCCTTGTCTGACTGGTGTACTTAGAGTGAGGGAATCTCAGGAAGTGCAAGACTTCACGCAACTAGAATTCAGCATGTCTGTTGTAGTTCCGAATACAGTTTAAAGGCACATTGGCATGTTGAGCTTTTCTTAGCAGAAAACGTAATCATAAGTAATGAAGTAAAAAAATAATTTTAGATATACACTACTGGCCATTAAAATTGCTAAACCAAGAAGTAATGCAGATGATAAACGGGTACTCATTGGGAAAATATATTATACTAGAAATGACATGTGATTACATTTTCACGCAATTTGGGTGCATAGATCTTGAGAAATCAGTACCCAGAACAACCACCTCTGACCGTAATACGCCTGGACATTGAGTCAAACAGAGCTTGGATGACGTGTACAGGTACAGCTGCCCATGCAGCTACAACACGATACCACAGTTCATCAAGAGTAGTGACTGGCGTATTGTGACAAGCCATTTGCTCGGTCACCATTGACCAGACGTTTTAAGTTGGTGAGAGATCTGGAGAATGTGTTGGCCAGGGCAGCAATCGAACATTTTCTGTATCCAGAAAGGCCAGTACAGGACCTGCAACATTCGGTCGTGCGTTATCCTGCTGAAATGTAGGGTTTCGCAGGGATCGAATGAAGGGTAGAGCCACGGGTCGTAACACAGCTGAAATGTAACGTCCACTGTTCAAAGTGCCGTCAATGCGAGCAGGAGGTGACCGAGACGTGTTACCAATGGCACCCCATACCATCACGCTGGGTGATACGCCAGTATGGCGATGACGAATACACGCTTCCAATGTGCGTTCACCGCGATGTCGCCAAATACGGATGCGGCAATCGTGATGCTGTAAACAGAACCTGGATTCATCCGGAAAAATGACGTTTTGCCATTCGTGCACCCAGGTTCGTCGTTGAGTACACCATCGCAGGCGCTCCTGTCTGTGATGCAGCATCAAGGATAACCGCAGCCATGGTCTCCTAGCTGATAGTCAATGCTGCTGCAAACGTCGTCGAACTGTTCGTGCTGATGGTTTTTGTCTAGAAAACGTCCCCATCTGCTGACTCAGGGATCGAGACTTGGCTGCACGATCCGTTACAGCCATGTGGATAAGATGCCTGTCATCTCGACTGCTAGTGATACGAGGCCGTTGGGATCCAGCACGGCGTTCCGTATTACCCTCCCGAACCCACCGATTCCATATTCTGCTAACGGTCATTGGATCTCGACCAACGCTAGCAGCAATGTCGCGATACGATAAACGGCACTCGCGATGGGCTACAATCCGATCATTATCAAAATCGGAAACGTGATGGTACGCATTTCTCCTCCTAACACGAGGCATCAAAACAACGTTTCACCAGGCAACGCCGGTCAACTGCTGTTTGTGTATGAGAAATCGGTTGGAAACTTCCCTCATGTCAGCACGTTTTAGGTGTTGCCAACGGTGCCAACCTTGTGTGAATGCTCTAAAAAGCTAATCATTTGCATATCTCAGCATCTTCTTCCCGTCGGTTAAATTTCGCGTCTGTAGCACGTCATCTTCATGGTGTAGCAATTTTAATGGCCAGTACAGTAGATATAGTCCACGGCTGTATAAATATTGTATGCAGCCGCTGTAAACATTTGATGATTTTTGATCGTCAGATCTTTAGACTAAGAGGCACCTTTTTTTTGTAGGTCTTGTCCAGATCGGGCGTACGTGGCACACCGCCATCAATGTTTCATTATTTTATTATTTTGTTCACGAGGTACAACCAAACGGCACTCGTAATTGTGTAACGTAAGTGTCGTAATTTAAATTGTGTTTTCATTTCATAATATATTGTTATTACTAACCTATGTATGTTTTATTTTGTGTCTTTAGTCATTGTAAGATAGTTGGGTAACATGGCATGGCAAAACGTTCCGTACTTTTAAGCATAAAGTCGTCCAGCTCGATTTACCACAGAGAGAAGAAACACGATTAAAAATACAACTGTGCCTGCGAAAGACTTGCCAAATAAACTCTACTTCAAATAAATCTAACAATGAGAAATGGAGATAAATATAATCTCATCTAACACTTCCACACTCGGTGCTCCTGGCGACGCTCAACGGGTCGTAGACGCAAGAGCGACACCCGCACATAAATTTTGCTCACCGAAAACAGTTCTCCTCTAATAGGCAAAACGCAAAACGCTCTGCCGCTCACGGATAATATCAAGGCAATCTTCGAATGTCAGACCTGACAGTCACGTTAAGAGGAAGAACTGCAAACTGTTCTTCTTATAAATTAGCAGTCAAACTGTATCGTATCAGCTAGACAATGGTGCTTAAGTCACGTTAGTTAAATAGAATACAAATGAGCAATTGGAATACCCCAGGCAACAGAAATCATAACCGCACTTCACAGCCTGCAAGAGCAGAATTAGCTCTGTTCTCTGGATATACACTTTGCAAGCCAAATATGCAGTTCACAGGATTTAGAACACTCTGTAGCCACAGTATCCTTTGTCGTGTCTTGACATATGTGGGAGAGGGAGAAAAAGGGTTTCTGGACGGTCTGGACTCCCGAGCGTTACAGAGCGGAAGGCAGAAGGACAATTCACAGTGAAAGCATTTGATTGTTTTCTTCTATCTGCGTCAACAATGGTACAGGCATTACTAGAAATGCAGGTGGTGAGAGTCGGTAGGGAACTAGTTGAGGAGACTCTTGGACAAACAGGGTTTTGAAATAGTTGTTTATTCCAGACAGGTCTAACTAATGCACTGGAGGCTAGTACTAGGGTTAGAAAAAGCATGAGTAACCACTGTTACAACAGAAGCCAGTGAAGAAGTCCCAGGAGTGGATGCTCCCACAGCAGCAAACACTAGCAGCATCTTAAGGCAACAACTTAGTTTCAAAACAAAACATACTGAATGTGACACTGTTCACTGAGGCACTCCAAGAGAGTGAGCAGACTTACGCGGAGCTGGACCGAGGCTAGAGTCGACGGACGCGGATTCGGCGCCCAGATCGTCTGACTGATAACTCTCCCAAAATGCGAAATCTAGTTGTTTTAAAGAGTCGCGTGGGGACAGTGTTTTTTCCACTTAATGCCACCCAGACAATCCCTTATTTCTCTTGCAGGTGCCTGCCAATCATGGTTTAGTTAGGTCCCCTCTACTGCTCCTAAGGCGGGGATGTTAATGTAGTTTCACTAAGTCCGTATTTGGTACCAACATTGTTCAGCTGAAAGCTAAATGTAGCTACTCTGCCAAATAAGGCTTGCAACATTATTGTTGTACATCATTTAGCCCCACCCCTCGTGCTCCTCGGAGTAGGGACTGCTAGGTCAACAGTTTTTGGCGTTTTCTCTCTCTTAATAACCCTTGTGAGCCTACTGACGTTGCTGTTCTCAGGACTGGTATCAAGCTGGCTTTATACGCTACTACGTGGCTGTTGGTTACAAAGTTCTACGGTGGCAACCTACCACAGCGTCTAGATGACATATGAAGTTACATGTAAATTCCTTGAAGAGTAAGTAACGCTCTGGGACCGCGTCTGGGGGCGTCTGCAATTTCGCAAGGCTCTCCCCTTATGGTGTACTTCATGTAACATTATCTCTCCTAGTTTCGTCTGGCCTCAGCATCGTCTCTGATTCCGCGCCTTGGACACCTGTCCCCCTTTCTCAGAGCATTAAGATAACACTACAGTAGCAAGAAATAATCAGTATATTACACCTTGTCAAGGGTGTGTTTCACTGCCTGGATTAGATATTCAAGATAATTTGCATGAGATCGATACTCAATTCTCATGTCAGAATTCGACAATTGTGGGAAAAACTGGGTACTTGTTCGATGGCAAATTGGGACACGTGAAGAATTTTCAGCCACACATTACGCTCAAGACAGTGCTGACCAAATGTTTTACCGCGCACGACTTTTATTTCACACCATTGCTTCTGAACTTAACAGGTTGGAAAAAGCGGGGTTTTGGAATCAGTTTTAGCAAGTCAATGGGCATCTCCTCTAGTTATCAAAAGAAAATCCAAAGGGAAAAATCAGACTTAGTGCAGACTTTAAAGCCACAGTTAAAGCTCAGTTAGTTCCTGATTACTTTTTGCTTCCATGTATGGAGGAACTTCTGCGTTGCCAAGCAGGTGCGAGATTCTTCTCCAAAACTGATTTAGCTGACAACTACTTTCAACTTTTGCTGGATAAGGAAACGAAATAAATTACGGCTGTCAGTAAGAACGCAGCCTGCATAGTACAAGGGTCTTCCCTTCGGAACCTCATTAGCTCCTGCATTGTTTCAATGCTTTTTCGGTTAAGTCACGTCGAAAGTTTCTCCTTGAAAAAATTATTTCGGTGAAGTGACTGTGTCCGTAGAAACACTGAAACTGTAACTCAGAAATTTAGAATCATGTTCCCAAGTATTAACTGACGCAGGACTCAAATGGAATCTGAAAAAATGTTTTTTTTAATAATACCGGAACTGAATACCTGGGATATCCGATGATGCCCATAGCAATCAGAAAGGTCTCCAAATGATGTGGGTGGGTGTGTCCCATCGGGTGTGCCCAACACTATTTAATTTCAGTGAATACTGCAGCTTTGACCGTCTCGTGTAATCTACCCCAGCTGGATGCCACTGGTAGACCCCATGTATCTGTAACAGCAGGAGTGCCAGAACAGACATATCACCTAGCTACGATCAATGTCAATGCTATATGCACACAGTATAAACAGGCGATGCTCCGCAATGCACTTCACACAGCGGACTTAGAAGTGTTCTTCTTACAAGACGTGCTTTCTGGTTGTTTTCATAACCTATCTGTGAACAGCCCTTCCATCTCCCACACATTGGACACCGGTAGGAGTGAGGCGACCCTCATTCGTAAAGGGTTACTTATCGACGAAGCTCATTATCTTCTGGATGCAAGGGGCATCTCTCCCACACTCTTCAGTGTCCAAATTATTAACCTCTATGTTCCTTTAGGATCAGCGAGCTGAAGGAAACGCTCTACCTTCTTTGTGGTGGCGGTGTAACTTCCTTTCATGGGGTGGTAAGTGTTCATACGCCTCCTGCATGGCGCGACATCAAAGGTGCTGTATAGTGGTAGGCTCACACAATAAATCCGGATCAAGTGGTCGGCGATGTGAGGGGAGCATTTATAACACTATCATTCAATCATTCATCTATGTTTAAAAGATTTTTTTTTTTGCATTTATATTGTGTTGCAACATAGCTGTCATATGCAAAGAATATTTGTAAAGTGTGATATTTGTGATGATAGAGGGCTTTGCTAATGTATATTTGTAACGTTTGTAAAGAAATATGTGAAATTTATAATTTACTAACAAACATTTTGTCATGAATTAATTAAAAGAAAATGTTCGTATATATATTTGTCGAAGTTGTCATTTGTATAAAGTGGTACACGCTTAGGGACAACGATTATAATGTGTTACGTAAAAGACGGAGTACTAATCATTCAGCTACATAGGGTCCTTTCCTGGTGTTCGTTTATTGCAAGTAAACCTATAATAAAAACATATGTACTGCTTTATTCAGTATCTGCAAGCAATAATTTTCATCTTTGTATAAATGTTTGAACATAATTCTTCAGAACTAACTTGCAGGTGAAAGTAAAAATACTCTATGATTCGTGTAGTATAAGTCCTGAAGCGAAGCTTTGCTTCAGTACTGAAGTAGACGTTTTCAGGCAAATTTAACGATGTTTATCTTCTTACTTCCTTTGTGGTAATAAGTAAAGTGAAAGTGAGTAATTAAGTTTTCATTAAAGTAAAGACAAAACTCTTTGCAGACAATACAGCAAGTCCATGAACCACCACTTGTGTACTCACAATGTTTTTGGTATTTTCCTTAGAAGCAGCAATGCTGTTAACCAGTCCCAAGCTGAATCATTAACACATGTTCAAACACTAACAGTCCCAACTTCTAACATATTGTGCTTATACTATGACCAACAGAAACGTGTGCAGTGAAATGTATGCTTACAAGTTACTTAATTTGATGAACTGGTGTCCATTACAATTTTACAACATGAGAATACAGTTACAAAGATAAAGGAAACATAATTAAAACATAATAATACAGATAACATTTGTAGTAGTACAGGCTTTACAAAAGAATAGAAATAAACAGATACATCAGTGTTACAGGATTTATGACATAAGTAAATACATAAAAGGTCAGAATAACTTTCGAAACATCAATTTCACACGTGAGCATTAAAACAAAACAGAATAAATAATGTCTAAACATCTTTACAAAGTAAATAACATATTATAAATGCAAATTATATTTGAGGATAACAGTATTCCTCATCATAGTGCATGTAGCTTAGTATTAGAAAAATTCTACAACATAAATCTTGTTAGCTAAACACATAAAGACAGGAAAAACACAAATACACAAGGGTACACAAACACATAGCGGAATAACACAAAAGGAAAGGACAGGGTCTGTTTTCAGTGAGATGTCTGGTACTGCAGTCCCACCCAAAACTTCATTCCATAGATCTTTTATTTCAACATTTGTCTCCACCAAAAAAACTCCTATCCAAGTATGCTTTCTGTATTCTATTCATATCCTCTTTGTAAATAGTTATTCTCCACTGAACACTACTTTTTTGGCCAAACCATTTTCTTATAGCTTCTCAATGCATTTCTTCCAATTCATCATAACTCGTTCTCTTATATATCCTACCCCATCTTAAGCTAACTTAAATCTACTGAGCTCAGATATGTATACTAAGGGATGAGGCAATGCAGCAACACACAACAAATTAACACAAACAGCAAAGACAAAAAAACGCAAACTGGCAAAGCAAGCAGCAGTATATCTAAATTAGAAAAGCAAATGCAACATTACAACTAATATGAGCCAATGTGCAGAAACAAGAAAAATAAATCAGCAGTAAAACTGGCTTAACAGAGTAATACAAAGTGAAATTCAGTAGCACTATGCCTGGCAATCAGCAGCAGCAAATGCTATAACTTATACCTAAACATGACAAAGCTCACGGAGAAAAATCTTGTAGTAAAGATAGGAAATGTCTAATAACTATGTCCCATCTTAACACTAGAGTGATGCAGCACCTTGACTTACACTAAGAAACGAGTTACCCAGTCATTGACAAAAATTATGTATGCAGGTCCTGTGAAGGGAAATGTCTAATTGTGCTCTCTTTTCTAAGAAAGTAAATCACTAAGATTATTCTTTATGGGTCTGTAGACAGAAAATAGTGATATTAGTACAGCTATTAAATTTTATTTTAACCAATGCAGCACTGCAACTAGAAACTAGATATCAAATGAAATAAGCAACTATGTAAAGCAAACCACAAAAACATCATTCAATAGCCATGTGGCAGTTCATAAATCAGTAGAAATTCTCTCAACTCTCGTAGAAAGGCACTTGTCATAATCAGGTATGCAGATGTAAGAATATTTCCCATCAATTCATAAGCATTTTAGTAAGTAGCCAAAGTACAATATGTTTCCAAGTAATGAGCTTGTCGTATTTGCGATGCTTTCTACAAAGGAACGTCAATAGCGAGGTTCAAGGCCTCTTTTCTCCACCTAATGGCTTTTTCTCCAGCCGGGTGGCACAGCTGGGCGCCCTAGACGCATTATGTGAAGGTCACTTAACTTTCTTACCGAAATATTTACGACAGCAGTTTGCACTACATTGACAGTCTCATATAAAAAATTTCACAGGTCGATAATTTGCGTTACAAATGTGCAGAAACGAAATCCTATAACTATAACAGTGTCCAAAAAATTTTCGCCGGCATTGTGATACATTCACGCATTTACACACATTTCATAACTGTTAAAGTACGATTCTTGGTTTCCAACATCCTTTTTCACAAGTCAGAGTCCCTAACCACTACTCATTATTCCTTACTTTATTACACATATACATATTTGTTGACACTTCAATATTTCATCATAATAAATACATAGCATAATCAAATTCCTCACATAACATCAGCTTATTGATCATAAACATACCTCAAAATACACATCGTCATCGTAATAATAACATCATAAAACCTCAGTCAAAACGTTGTAGCCTTCTGCAGTAATTTCAAAACCTAAAAAAAATTCTCTGCTCATTTAAAGTGTCATCTACCTCAAACGTACTTTAAAAATCCAACTGCGTAATTACGTAAACATGTGACACTGACGTAGTAAAATAAATGTTTGTCTCTCTCAGTTAAATAATCAGATAGCTGTGAAATTTATGTGTTATAGAAATATGGTACCGAAGTGTAAAGTTGTATAAGCAAATACCATATTAGCTAGGGCTCCTTGTGCTTGCCAAACACATGGTACAGAAAGTAAGCGTGTACCCCCTTGAGGATTCATGTAATTGTACCCTCAGATGTTACAGATTACAGAAATGGAATGAAATGTATCACGAAAAACCTTAGTATCTTTGTAATTCAAAAATCTTCAAAAATAAATGTTTGAAGTACAAAATTAATCACTCAAATACGTGTACTGTAGCGCTAATTTGTGCGTCTTATTGTAAGATAATCTCTGTCATTACTTGAGGGTAAAAAATGTACCAAGTGTCGTAATTATCGTCGTCCATAAGCAAAGTTATGTAGAAGTCAATGTACTTACCTCGTAATAAACAAAGTGAAATGCTATGCATATAGATATCGTAGTTATTACGTTTATGGCCGGGATGAAGTAGGCACTGTACTGTAACGTATTGTTGTGCTACAGAAAAGGCTGTCTCATTGTAGCTATACCACAAAAGTTACTACTAAAACATGTTTTACTTTTCAGAAGATTTCAGAAAAACTGTGCAGATATGAAACAGACACAGGACAAAAGCAACAATGTAAATTGTGTCACACATTAGTATGGTCGTGATATAATCGTGTAGCTATCAAAGAAACCAAATGCTAAGTCATCTTTAATCTCACAGAATGTACTTCAAATAAAGAATATCTTTTCAAGTGAACCAAAATGTTGCATTAAAATCTCATTCGCAGTACCAGTATATGTTCTAAGTGTATAAGCCTTATAGTCGTTACGTAATCGTGCAACTAACAAACAAGAATATACACACACAGTAACACTGTGTCCTCTGTTCACTATAAGAATGCATTCGTAATTACTATCTAAATATGTTCCCTAGGCTCCATACTGGATAGTTAACTTTAAAATATAGTCGCATGTTAACAGTTTCTAAGTGTGACAAATCATACTAGTAATGTAAAGTGAAAAATTTTATAGCAAAGACTAAGTCAAGAAGCAGATTATCTCTGAATAAACGGTTTTTCATGTGAAATGTGGTGTAATCGTTTACCCTTTCTAGTGCACAGAGTTTCAACTTCAAAGTAATTATCATGTTGTATACTTCGGTAAGGAATGCTAAAATTTTTCTCAAGGTTTGCGTCTATGTTATTTTTCGCTGAGCCAGCCGGCTCACGTGGCTGCCTGCGGTGCGAGTGATTGTCTGTCTCTTTGTTGGCGCTCGTCGTTATTGAGATTAGGAGACCTAACTTCTACAAATTCTCCTTGTCGAGAGGGCACTGCCCTGTTTGAATCCCGCCAGTTCTGATGCAATTCAGGTCTGTCGTTACGATTATATCGTCTGTCATCATGTCGGTAGATTCCATAATTTCTTTCTTGCCGGTCACGTGATAGAGAATTTCTCCTTGAATCGTAACTGCGCGCTGAACTGTTGCGTGAGAAGTTATTCTGTCTTCGTTGATAATAATTCTTTTGGTTCCCATATTGTCTGTTTCAATGATTATCTCTGTCATATTCATTACTACGGAAGTGCGATCTTTCTCTGTAATTATTATTCTGCCAACGGTTGTCATATGGGTGGTGTCTGTTTTGGTCGCGATTTGTGTTGTGAGAATAGCCTTGTCGTATCCAGTTATTATTTCTTTCATCGCGGAATTGTGACGGATGTGACCTGTAATTGTTGTGTACCTGTTTTCGCGTCCAGCGATTGTGAGTGTCGATTTTCAATTCTTGTAAGAGTCCCTGTAAAGCTTCGATGTCGTCTTTGCAACTTCCTGCCAAAATAATGTGTCGTAAATGTTCAGGCAATTTGATTAAGCAAATGCGGATGGGTTCTGAGGGGCTGTATGGGTTTGACAGGTGTCAACATGTCTTCAAAATATTTCACAACACTGGAAAATTCAGATTGTTCGAAATGTTCCATCATTATGATGCTATGTTTTAGGGTCGTTGCACACTTACGCGGACGGTCCATGCCTCACGTTCCGCGCGTGGTTGGCGGCCCCTCGTGATGTTTCACACAGTTGGGCGGAAGCGCGCGGTTCTCTGCAGTCGAGTGAACGCGGTCTTCCCTGCACTGTGCTGGATCTCATCTGTGGTGCAACACATCGTTCTGTTTGATCAGATGTATAGAGATGAGCTCTCTGCAGGTAAAAGTCATTTCAGCCTATATGATATACAAAAAGGGAAATTCCACGCGTGAGAGACGGTTTTGAGTGCATCCTATGGTGGAACAAAGATGTACGCTAGGTGCGTTCGTCACACTGTATTCCGAATTGCGGAAAGACGAACACAAATTTAATACATATTTTCGTATGTCTATTCGTTGCTTTGACGAGCTTGTCGGTAAAATACAAGACAACCTGGCACTTGAAAATCTCAAAAGGATACCTGTTACTCCAACAGATGGAGTAGCAGTAACCTTAAGGTAAGAATATGAATATGTATACGGATGACGATGAATTTCAATAATATATTTAATCATTCAAAGCTTTGCTACAACTCTGTATTACGTTGGTTTGGCAATAGACAATTTTACATTTGTATTGTATTACTACTTGTAAGTAGGCTGTTTATGTTTTCTTATTGGCAATGTTACATAGCGCTCTGTATGAAAATCACTGGGTGTGCTGTGTGCAGTCTGTGGCTAGTTTGCATTGTTGTCTGCCACTGTAGTGTTGGGCAGCGGCAGCTGGATGTGAACAGCGCGTAGCGTTGCGCAGTTGGAGGTGAGCCGCCAGCAGTGGTGGATGTGGGGAGAGAAATGGCGGAGTTTTGATATTTGTAAGAATGGATGTTATGAACTCCTATATATATTATGACCTTTGATGACTATTAAGGTAAATACATTGTTTGTTCTCTATCAAAATCTTTCATTTGCTAACTATGCCTATCAGTAGTTAGTGCCTTCCGTAGTTTGAATCTTTTATTTAGCTGGCAGTAGTGGCGTTTGCTGTATTGCAGTAGTTCGAGTAACCAAGATTTTTGTGAGGTAAGTGATTTGTGAAACGTATAGGTTAATGTTAGTCAGGGCCATTCTTTTGTAGGGATTTTTGAAAGTCAGATTGTGTTGCGCTAAAAATATTGTGTCAGTTTAAGCACAGTCTTGTATAATTGTTCAAAGGGGACGTTTCATATGTCCACCCTTAGCCGAGGATACCTCACTGGAATCTTCCGATTTTTTCATGTAGTTTGTGTAATTAGTGTAGCCTTTGTTTATTGCTAGCGCGTAATTGTAGAGAGAATCTCCTTTGTAGTTGCAGTCTTTCATTGTTGTACAGTAAAGCAGTTGTGGCATGCATGTAGATTTGCACCAAGTATTTCGCAGCTGCGCTTGCAATTAACTTGATATTATTTTCAGTGCTATGTTAATGTGTTTTCTTATTTTTGCTCTTCAAATTGTGCTTTTCTGTGTTATCGTGTGAAATATTGTGACAATAATGGCATGTGAAAAACCTAACACTAGGCTCCAAAGTAAACTGAGAAGTAATAGTAACGACGAGCGTAGCTTACCAGCACCACTGTGTAATGAATTAACAGATATTCAAAGTAGTAATTTGGTAATTGTGCATAGGGAAATGGAGCAGGCGGCAAATAATGGTCTAGACAGTGAAACAATTAGTGAACAGGGAAGCATTATCGATCGATCGGTCGGCAACAGCTCGCCTAAGGAATCCGAAATGACAGGACACAGTCTTGCAAATACTGTAGATTCAGGATTTGGGGCCTCACCGTTTTCTCAAATAAGTCAAAACACATTTTCTGCTTGTCAAAATGTGAGTGCTGCCGGTGCAAATGCACTGCCGAAATGCATAGAGGAACAGATTCCAGACACTAATACATTTTTACTGCAATTAATGCAGCAAATGAAACAAAATCAGAGACAACCACAGCAACAGTTAGACACAATGGAACAAAATCTTCAAAAGTTAGACACAATGGAAGAAAATCTTCAAAAGTTAGACACAATGGAACAACACTAGAGACAAACACAGCAACAGTTAGACACAATGGAACAAAATTTTCAAAAGTTAAACACAATGGGACAACACAAGAGACAAACACAGCAACAGTTAGACACAGTGGAACAAAATCTTAAAAAGTTAGACACAATGGAACAAAATCTTCAAAAGTTAGATACCACGCTTGAACAAACACGTGAAGATTTAACTAGTGAGTTACATAATATTGAATCGAAATGTCAAAAAGTCTGTAATGACGTAAAAACACAAATTTGTGAGCATTTTCAACCTATTTTTTCGCGACATGAAAATGCATTACAGAATCACGAAGCAGCCATAAAAGAACTGCAAACTATTGTTCATGAAAATCATGAGACCTTGCAAGCTGAAAATGACTCAGTTGCATCTATCGATTTGGTTACGCAACTTGCAAAAACTCAGGAAAACTTAAAGGACACAGTATATACTCTGAAAATTGGTTCAGAAAGACACATGGATGAAATTAGTTCATTATCAGAGAAAGTAGTTGAACTTTTGGATCAGCTAAATAATTTATCTACAAAGGTAGATGATGATCTGAATGACACAACACCTGTAGCCTTCACTGACACTGAAGAGTATGAAGAAATTAGAAAATTCAAACAAAATCAAAATCAAATCAATACACAGTACAAAAGAGAAATCCAGGAAGTGCAAGATCAGTTGACGCAGGTAATACAAGAATTACATATTTCAGAGGACACTCGTGCTCCAATACGGGAAGAGGGACATAGAAATACGGAACAGCCACAAAATAATAACACAGGGCATTTCGGAAGTTATGAAAGAAATTGGCAATGTGCACCGAATTTTGAGATGGAACCGCCAACACGATGTAACAATGACCGACATGCGACTCGCCGACATGATGATTTTGACTATAAGCTGTTCATTACTACACGTAAATTCAAAACGTTTAAGAATTCTGGCAACGACATTCATCCACAAGCGTGACTCCATCAATTCTCTCATTGTTTTCCTCCCAACTGGTCATTAGAGCACAGATTAGAGTTTATGTGTGGCTATTTAGAGAATGAACCAGCTGTAAGAATGCGATCGGTCATCCACAATTGTCACAGTGAAGGAAATTTTTGTCATGCCTTCCTCTCAGCATATTGGTGTCAAGCTACACAAGACCAAGTAAAACATAGCATCATAATGATGAAGCATTTCGAACAATCTGAATTTTCCAGTCTTATGAAATATTTTGAAGACATGTTGCACAAGAATCAGTATTTGTCAAACCCATACAGCCCCTCAGAACTCATCTGCATTTGCTTAACCAAATTACCTGAACATTTACGACATATTATTTTGGCAGGACGTTGCAAAGACCACATAGAAGCTTTTCAGGGACCGTTACAAGAACTGGAAATTGACACTGACAATCGGGGAAAGCGAAAACAGGAGCACAACAATTACAGATCACATCCGTCACAATTCCGCGAAGACACAAATAATATACGACAAGGCTATTCTTTCAACGTAAATCGTGACCGAAACAGACACCACCCGTATGACAACCGTTGGCAGAGTAGTAATAATTACTGGGAAAGATAACCTCTCCGAGGTAAGGGCTATCACAGAGACAATCAGAGAAACAGGCAATATGGGAACCAAAATAATTATTATCAAGGGAGACAGAATAACTACAGATGCAACGGTCCAGCGCGCAGTTACGATTCAGGGAGAAATTGTCCACCACGTGACCGACAAGAAAGAAACTATGGAATCTACCGACATGACGACAGACGATACGATCGTAACGACAGACCTGAATTGCATCAGAACTGGCGGGATTCAAACAGAGCAGAGCCCTCTCGACAAGGTGAATTTGTAGAAGTTAGGTCTCCAAATCCCAATAACGACGCGCGCCAACAAAGACACAATAGGAAATGTCTCATACTGCTGGCAGCCACAAAACGTACTTATGAAACTGACGACGCAGCTGCCGTAGCTAGTAATTACGTAAAAATGGAAGACATTAGGGACATCTTACTCCAGGAACACGACGTAAAAAATTACAACATTGCATATCCTGTGATTCACATTACTGTAAATGACGTAAAATTTACGGCAGTACTTGACTCTGGCAGTCCCATTTCAGTAATTAGTGAAACAGCTTTTAGAAAATGCAACATATCGAACGATTGCCCCACACTTCCGTTACGTAAGATTAAATTACAAGGTGTAATCTTTGGAAAAAGTGTAGATGTACGCCAACAAACCAACTTAGAATTCTTTTGCCAAAGCCACAGCTTCTCTATGAACTTTCTTATTGTTCCATTATTGTCGACGGAAATTATATTGGGAGTAGACTTTTTGAATGAATACAAAGCAATCTTAAACTTTCATGATGCTGAAATAAGTTTAGAGAAAGAAGGTAAGTCAATAGCTTTGAAATTTGGAGATAGGCTCTCAAACCATGACGAAGAAATTAATCGGCTTTACCTCCTGTTAGACAACAGTTCGGAATTTTCGACGGAACTTGACACTAACAATCACTCTGCAAGTACTGACAGGGATGATATCAACGGCGCATTTGATACTAATGAGTTAATTCAGAATAAAATTCAAACAAATGAGAATTGTAATGACACTGATAGGCAAGACCTTTTTGAGATTTTACAAGCACATTCCACAGTTTTCACTCACAAAACAGGAACAATCAAGGGATTTCAATACCAATTTCGTGTTCGTGAGCATACTAAATTTTGTGTTAGACCATACGTAATTCCAGCGCATTATAGGGACCGTGTTAGAACAGAAATACAATCTATGCTTGACGAGGGCATTATTGAGCCTGCAGTAAGCTCATACAACAATCCATTACATGTTGTTGAGAAGAAAAATGGATCGATCAGGCTTGTCTTAGATTCGAGACGAATCAATACTATCATCATTCCTGAAACAGACAGGCCGCAAACGTTAGAAGAACTTCTTCAAAATTTTAATGGTGTAAAAGTGTTGTCTTCTATTGATCTCAGATCCAGCTTTTATCAGATCGAACTTCATCCAGAATGTAGAAAATACACAGCTTTCCTTTGTTTCGGCGTTTGTTATCAGTTTCGGAAACTTCCTTTTGGTTTGAACATTTCTTCGGCAGCATTCATTCGCGGGCTAAATTCCATATTACCTGAGTTCTTAAAACGTCACATCACCTTATATGTGGACGATATTCTAATAGCAGAAGCTTCATGGAAACAACATAATCGCATACTCAACAGTTTGTTACGTATTTTTGCAGAATCTGGAATTACAGTTAACTTGGAAAAGTCTGAATTCGGTAGGTCAAAGGTGAGGTTTCTGGGACATATTATTTCTTCTGAAGGCATTCAGTTGGATCCTGAAAAGTTAGAAGCAATCAGAGCCATTCCAGTTCCATCCACAAAAAGACAAGTCCGCAGTTTTCTAGGTCTCGTAAATTTTTACCGTCGTTTTCTGAACATGCAAATTCTAGTTACACCAAATCTTTGTTCTCTCACTGGAAAAAATACTATTTGGAACTGGGACGAACAAGCACAGTTGGAATTCAATTCTTTGAAAGAATCGCTACTTAACGAGCCAATACTAGCTCATCCTGATCTGTCACAAGATTTCTGCCTTAGCACGGATTCTTCTAAAGTCGGTCTTGGTGCCCATTTATTTCAAGAAGCCATAGAAAATGACACTACCATTCAGAAAACCATTGCTTTTGCTAGCCGAGTGCTAACAAAATCAGAAAAAAATTATTCTGTTACTGAATTAGAAGCTTTAGCTATCGTTTGGGCATTTAACAAATTCCGTTTCTTTCTTTCTGGTAAGCACGTAAAAGTATACAGTGATCATCGTGCATTACAATTTCTTATGTCTTCGAAATTAAATCATGACAGGTTAAAACGTTGGGCATTGTTTCTGCAAGAATTCCACTTCACAATAGTCTACATTCCCGGCAAGGAGAACATTGTTGCGGACGCACTGTCACGCGCACCGGCTGTTCTTGAGAAAAGTAACACAGAAGGCAACCTCGAGAAAAATTTCAGTATTCTTTACATTCAGAAAGCCGCCTTTGAAAACTTCATCACCACATCTATAAAGGACATTGCTCATGAACAAGATAAAGATCCGATTTGGAAAGACATCAAGAGCAAATGGCATGAAAAGACACACACACAGATTCGGCATTATTACCTGGTTAGAAACAACATAGTCTTCAAACGCTGCACTGTTGATGACAAGCTATGGGTACTTTCATTCCAGATGATTTTGTTAATAAGCTCATTTGGTACATTCATTTCAGCTATGCACATTTTGGTCCACGAAAATGTTATCATATTCTTCGAACGACTTGTTATTTTAACAATATTGAAAAGAGAATTCGAAGAGTCTTGTCTATTTGTAAACTTTGTCAAAAGGCGAAACCATCTACTGTCTCACATCGTGCTCCGTTGTTTCCTATTATTCCTTCTAAATTAAAAGAATTTGCTGCTGTTGATCTCTTGGGGCCGCTTGTCAGAACATCTAATGGATTTTCGTACGTTCTAGTCGCTGTTGAACTTACTTCAAAATTTGTTTCTTTCACACCGTTACGTAAAGCCACTGGACGGTCTGTATCCAACGCCTTTGTTAAAAATTTCTTACGTGAAGTTGGACACGTTAGTAAAGTCATTTCAGATAACGGACCGCAATTCAGATGTGCTGTTTGGTCATGCATGCTTCGGAATCATAAAATCAAACCTGTTTTTATTTCATTGTACTCACCACATTGTAACCCGTCTGAACGGATTATGAAAGAAATCAATAAGCTTTGCAGACTTTATTGTCACAGAAAGCATCAGCATTGGGACAGATATTTACACTTATTTCAAAACGTGCTGAATGAAATGCCTCACGACTCCACTGCTTTACCACCTACTCTTGTACTAAAGAATGAAGAACCACCGAACAGAATCAGAGAGCTTGTACCTTTCCCGAATACACGTAAACTTCGACACAAGGACATAATTGATTTGGCTATTAAAAATATAAAATCTGCAGCAGACAAAAGGAGAAAACTACACGGTAAAGCAAATGCAAGGAAATTATATATTGGTCAGAAAGTTCTCATTAAAGCTCATTCATTGTCACATAAGAAGAAACACTTGAGTCACAAATTCTTTCTAGTTTACAATGGACCTTACAGAATCCGACGTATACCATATGATAATTGCGTTGAAGTTGAAACTCTGCGTACTAGGAAGCGTAAAGGTTTACACCACATTTCACATGTAAAACCGTTTATTGAAATATAATCTGGTTTTTATCTTTGTCTTTGCCATATAACTTTTCACTTTACATTGCTAGTAGGCTTTGTCAGACTTAGAATCTGTTAATATGCAACAATGTTTGAAGTTAAATATCCAGTCAAGAACCAAGAGAACTTATTTCAACAGAAATTATGAATGCATTGTTATAGTAAACAGACGACACGATGTTGCTATTTGTACATTCTTGCTTGTTAGTTGCACGATTATGTAACGACTATAAGGCTCACATACTTAGAACATTTACCAGTACTGATAATGAAATTTTAATGCAATATTTTGGTTTACTTGAAATTTGCTGTATCATGAGGTAAGTACATAGGCCTCTGCAGAACTTAGCTTTCGGAGGACGATAACTACGACACTTCCACAGAGATTATCTTACAGCAAGATGCACATTTAGCACTACAGGACACGTATTTGAGTGATTAATTTTGTACTTAAATCATTTATTTTTAAAGATATTTGAAGTACAATGATACAAAGGTTTTCCGTGATACATTTCATTCCATTGCTGTAATCTGTAACACCTGAGGGTACAATTACATTAATCCTCATGGGGGTACACGCCTACTTTGTGTACCATGTGTTTGGCAAGCACAAGGAGCCCTAGCTAATATGGTATTTGCTTATACAACTTTACACATCGGTACCATATTTCTCTAACACACAAATTACACAGCTATTTGATCAGTTAACTGAGAGACAAACATTCTTTTTACTACATCAGTGACAGATGTTTACGTAATTACACCGTTGGATAACTTCACACTTACGAAATTGTATTTTGTCTGTACTTTGTGAACTGTTCACATTTTTTCGGACCCATTGTGATATTATGAGAGCTTTGAATGATATATTTGGTATGGGATCACGATTTTTAAAGTACGTTTGAGGCAGATGACACTTTTGACATGAGCAGAGAATTTTTTTAGGTTTTGAAGTTTTTGGAGGAAGCTACGACGATTTTGAGAGTTGACTGAAGTGTTATGATGTTATTTTTACGATGACTACGTGTGTTATACTGTTTCGGTATGTTTATGATCAATAAGTTGATGCTATATGAGTTATTTGAGTATGCTACGTATCTTTTATGATGAAATATTGAAAAAGTGTCGACGAATAAGGTAAGGAATAATGAGTAGTGGTTAGGGACTCTGGTTTTTGTGAAACAGGTTGTTGGAAACCAAGAATCGTACTTTAAGAGTTATGACATGTATGTAAACACGTGAATGTATCACAATGCCGGCGAAAATTTTTTTGGACACTGTTATGTTCATAAGATTTTGTATCTACACATTTGCAACGCAAATTCTCGACCTCTGAAATTTTTTATATGAGACTGCCACTGTAGCAGAAACTGCTGTCGTAAATATTTCCGTAAGAAAGTTAAGTGACCACCTGCATGTAATTCGTTGTGAGTGGCCAGGTGTGCCAGCCGCCTTGAGAAAAAGCCATTAGGTGGTAGAAAAAAAAAGGGAGGCCATTATCCTCGCTATCGACATTCCTTTGTAGAAAGCACCTCAAATACGACATGCTCATTACTTGGAAAGATACTTACATCTGCACACCTGATTATGACAAGATTCTTTCTCGAAAATTGAGAGAATTTTTACTGCCTTATAAAATGCCATATGGCTAATGAATGATGTTTCATGCCGTCCTTTGTACATATTTGCTCATTTTCTTCAATATCTAGTTTCTAGCTGCACTGCAGCATTGTTTAAAAAAAATTTAATATATGTACTAATATAGTTATTTTATGCCTACAGATCCAGTCAATAAGAAATTTATGATCTACTTCCAAGAAAACGAGGGCACATAAATAGACATTTTCCTTCACAGGAATTGCATAAATAATTTCTTTACGATTTGGTAACTTATCTGCTAGTGCAAGTTCTTGTGATGCATCACTCTAGTATTAAGATGTGACATAGGTATTAGACATGGCCATTTTTAGTGTACTATTTTTTCTGCTTGAGCTTTGTCATGTTTAGGTATAAGTTATTTCATTTTCTGCTGCTGTTTGCCAGGCATAGTGTTACTGAATTTGACTTTATGTTACTCTGCTAAGCCAGTTTACTACTGATTTATTTTTCTTGTTTGCTGCACAATGCCTTATATTAGTTGTAATATTGCAATTGCTTTGCCTATTTAAATTTTTTGTCATTGCTGTTGTATTAATTGTTTTATGTGCTGCTGCATTGCCTCGTCCTTTGGTATATATGTCTGAGCTCAGTAGATTTTAGTTAGCTTAAGAGGCGGTATACTATATAAGAAACTAACTACGATGAATTGGAAGAAATGCATTGCGGAGCTATAAGAAACAGATTTGGCAAAAATGATTATTGTGCACTGAGAAATAATTATTTTGAAAGAAATATGAATAGAATACAGAAAGCAGGTATAAATAGGACTTTTTGGGAATAATGATGAATGAAGGGAGATCTCCAAGAAGTAAAGAAAGTTTTGTTTGCAAAATACTGTAGTAAAACAAACCCTGTCCTTTCCTTTTGTATTATTATGCTATGTGTTTGTGTACTCTTGTGTATTTGTGTTTTTCCTGTCTTTATGTGTTTAGCTGATATGAGTTACGTTGTAGAATTTTTCTAATACTATGTTATTTACTTTGTAAAGATGTTTGGATATTATTTATCTGTTCTGTTTTGTTGCTCATATGTGAAGTTGTTGTTTCAAAAGTTATTCTGATCTTTATGTATGTACTTATGTCATAATTCTTGTAACACTGATATGCATGTTTATTTCTATTCTTTTGTAAAGCCTGTTTTACTACAAATGTTATCTGCACTATTTTTTTCTTTAATGATGTATTTTGTACCTTTGTTATTGTTTTCTTATGTTATAAAATTGTAATTGACACCAGTTCAACAAATTAAGTAACTTGTAAGTTACATTTCACTGCACACGTTTCTGTTGGTCATAGTATATGGACAATATGTGAGAAGTATGGACTGTTAGTGTTTACACGTGTGTTAATAATTCAGCAAGGGACTGGATAACAGCATTGCTGGTTCTAAGGACAATTCCAAAAACATTGTGAATGCACAAGTGGTGGTTATGGACTTGCTATATCATCCACAAGACTCTTCAATGGTGATTGTGCACCTGCACAGTCACAACAGATGGCTGCTGGCCGTCTCTACAAGGACTAAAGTGGGTCTGCATCTTTGATGGCCCACCAATACCATAATTTCTACAAGGACTACAGTGGGTCTGCACCCCTGGTGGCCCACCAATACCATACTCTCTACCAGGACTACAGTGAGTCTGCTCTGCGATGACCTACCTACCAATATTCTTCAAAACGTCGAATGACTCTGCTGTGGGTTTGCTCTGTTGTGGCCCATTACCTGTCAGCATGTGAAGAGTCAGCACTGTCTTTCCATTGGAAGGACAATACTACTTCTTCAAGACTGCATGGAAATCCACTACTTCCGTGTGCATTTCTTTTACTGCTCAGACTTTGAGAAAAACAGTGCTATTTTATTGTGATGAATGATCTGGACTGTCTTTATGGACTGTGAGAAAATTTTAACTTTTGACCAACATTGTATCAATAAGTGTGTGCATTTGATTTCTTTGTTATTGTAATTATGAAAAATTTTATCAAATCATTATTGGCCACTGCCCAAAACAATTTGTAAAATTTTTTGTGGGGAGCATGGGAGCTATGTAAGTAGGCTGTTCATGTTTTTCTTATTGGCAACGTTACATAGCGCTCTGTATGAAAATCACTGGGTGTGCTGTGTGCAGTCTGTGGATAGTTTGCATTGTTGTCTGCCACTGTAGTGTTGGGCAGCGGCAGCTGGATGTGAACAGCACGTAGCGTTGCGCAGTTGAAGGTGAGCCGCCAGCAGTGGTGGATGTGGGGAGAGAAATGGCGGAGTTTTGATATTTGTAAGAATGGATGCTATGAACTCCTATATATATTATGACCTTTGATGACTATTAAGGTAAATACATTGTTTGTTCTCTATCAAAATCTTTCATTTGCTAACTATGCCTATCAGTAGTTAGTGCCTTCCGTAGTTTGAATCTTTCATGTAGCTGGCAGTAGTGGCGTTTGCTGTATTGCAGTAGTTCGAATAACCAAGATTTTTGTGAGGTAAGTGATTTGTGAAACTTATAGGTTAATGTTAGTCAGGGCCATTCTTTTGTAGGGATTTTTGAAAGTCAGATTGCGTTGCGCTAAAAATATTGTGTCAGTTTAAGCACAGTCTTGTATAATTGTTCAAAGGGGATGTTTCATACTGAATTCCTGTAATTTTTGTAAGATCTCCCAAAATGATGATGACATTGATTGGGCTGGAGAGGGTTGGGGAGTCGTAACTTGGGTCTGTACGGACGGATCCTCGCGGTACTGCGATGATTGCTTAGGGGATGGTGTTGGGATATTGAAGGTGGGGCGTAGGTAAAAGAGGTCGGTGAATAGTGGAAAGAGCTGATGGGAGCAGGGGGGGTGTATGTTTAAATTAGCCTGATTTGTTTGCTTAATCGAGATAAGCAGTTGAAGTACCTGAGTACGAAATAATAGCTTCTGATCAATACACAGAGGGCAACAGCGAAACAAAGAATGCTCGGTTGTCGTCTTCCTCCTTTTCCTTACCATCTTTTAATAATGTAAGTAAATTATCTTCAAATGTTCTGTTCTTGATAGGCCTCTTCCTCTTGAAGGATTGTTTTTCGGTGTACACATTTAGTCGGACATCATCGGTTTGTTCTTCAGATTGTTCGTTTCGACTGTTTTTTGTGAGTGCATTGCTGTTACACAGATTATCTTGCACGACCGATACTTAGTCGAAGTTGCTCTCTGTTGGTTCATCTCGGAGACGGTCAAGAAAGTGTAACTGCTCATGGTAGATGTATTTTGGTCTCTTAGTTGTTGCTGATCCGGACTTCGTTTGATTTATTCTAGTGAGGCTTTTAAAATAGGTATCCCGTGTAGTTTTCCATCTCGTCTGGACCTTGTCAACTGAAATAACAAGGCCGATAAGTCTTTTATTACTGAGGACGCGTACGTATATGATTTTAAGAAGGAATACATCCAACGTTTTATGTCAACGTAGACGACTTAATAGCTAGAAGTAAGTCTACTGTCCTCTGTGAATGTCCGTAAGTATCAAATATATGCTTTACACGTTACAGGTATCTTGGAAGCGGAAACACATTTACAGATCTGCATTACTCTTATTTAATGGGTGCATCAGCAATTGGACAGATTACGAGGCGGGTGAGCGCCACTATTTGGACTACGTTAAGAGAAGAATGCATCCCTGAGCCCTCAACAGACAAATGGAACGAAATTAGCCATGATTTCCTAAATGTCGCCAATTTTCCTCATTGCATCGGAGCCCTGGATGGAAAACATATTCGTCTAGTAAAACCTATCAAAGTAGGATCACTTTTCATCAATTAAAAGAATTCTTTTTCCATTATTCTTAAGGCCATCTGTGACACTATTTTTTCACGTTCGTTGACGTCGGAGGATACGGAAGGAACTGTGATTCAAATATATTTAAAAACAGCGTCTTTTGGGGGAAAATCAAAAAGGAAAATTAGCGTTACCCCCACCAAAGCCACTGCCAGGTATATACGACTCTCCAGTGCCATGTGTTCTTGTGGCAGACGAAAGCTTCGTATTAACACAAAGTGTGTTAAGGCCATATGCGCGAAAAAACATGACTCACAAAAAGAAGATTTTCAGTTACCGACTTACCCGAGCCCGAAGGTTTATTGAATGTACTTTCGGAATATTAAGTCACAAGTGGAGTGTTTTTTACCGGCCCCTGAATGTCAATCTTGATCTAGCAGTGTCTATTGTCAAAAAGTGCTGCATTTTGCATAATTTTGTTCGAGTAAGAGACGGATACAACTTTGAAGACACCCTGTATGTTACCGGCTTCGAAGATGTGGCAGAAACTACAGCTGTCAGTAAATCGGGTAATACTCTACAAGAGAAATTTGCGGAATATTTTTTTCGGTAGAGGAGGTGTGCCCTGGCAGGAATCAAAAATTCACTGAACACAGGTCACTTATTTCAATGACAGACATTTGCGGTTGTGTACAATTTTTCTACATAATGTTTGTACTGTGCTTAAACTGAAATTGTGAATGTCTATAATTCTATAATTTTAAATCAATGTACTTTGTATAGAACTACAACAAAAACACAAAGAAAATATGCGCCTACTTACCACACTTTTTCTGATCTACCTCGTTCAAACATTCAAAGCCGAGTATCATGTTTGCACAGACGTCTAGCCACGCCTTCGTCGCATTTCACGGTTCTTGTAGTCCCCATGCGATGGATCCCATATGTGAGGCCTTCCTTCTACTTCGGCAATTAATATGTCTATCGATTTCACACGACATTCTGGAAACTTCTTAAATCACACCCATATTTACCACACTAGTCGAATGCTACGGCTGTAATGAGGTACTCCGCTTCTACTGCGCGCGCGGTATCCGCAGAACTGTGCACGCAACAACTTGTTTCTGTGTATTCAACTGACGCGGACGGTGCGCGGCGCGCAAGGGTTGCGCGGACGGTTCCGCCGCTTGCGGGGGACCGTCCATGTAACTGTGGTGCCCTATTCGAATACGTGACTACCAACCGCGCGCGGAACGCGGAGCGCGGACCATCCGCTTAAGTGTGCAACGGGCCTTACTCTGTCTTGTGTGGCTTGAGACCAATATGCTGAGAGGAAGGCATCATAAAATTCTCCTTCACTGTGACAATCGTGAATAACTGATCGCATTCTTACAGCTGGTTCATTCTCTAAGTAGCCACACATAAATTCTAACGTGTGCTCCAATGACCAGTTTGGGAGGAAAACAATGAGAGAATTGATGGAGCCATGCTTATGGATGAATGTAGTTGCCAGAATTCTTGAATGTTTTGAATTGACGTGTAGTAATGAACAGCTTATAGTCAAAATCATCATGTCGGCGAGTCGCATATCGGTCATTGTTACTTCGTTTCGGCGGTTCCATCTCAAAATTCGGTGTACCTTCCAAATTTCTTTCATAATTTCCAAAGTGCCCTGTGTTATTATTTTGTCGCTGTTCCGTATTTCTGTGTCCCTCTTCCCGTGTTGGAGCGCGAGTCTCCTCTGAAATATGTAATTCTTGTATTGTTTGTGCCAACTGATCTTGTACTTCCCGGATTTCTCATTTGTGTTGCGTATTAATTTGATTCTGATTTTGTTTGAAATTCCTAATTTGTTCGTATTCTTCTATGTCACTGAAGGCTACGGGTCTTGTGTCATTCAGATCATCATCTACCTTTGTAGATAAGTTAGTGAACTGATCCGAAAGTTCGGCTACTTTATCCGATAGTGAACTTATTTCCTCAGTGTGTTTTTCTGAACCAAGTTTCAGAGTGTCCATTTGTGTTGAAATCGTATCTACTGTGTCCTTTATGTTTTCCTGAGTTTTTGCAAGTTGCGTAACCGATCGATAGATGCAACTGAGTCAATTATAGCTTGCAAGTTGTCGTGATTTTCATGAACAATAGTTTGCAGTTCCTTTATGGCGGCTTCATGATTCCTTAACGCATTTTCATGAGGCGAAAAAATAGGTTGGAAATGCTCACAAATTTGTGTTTTTACGTCATTACAGACTTTCTGACATTTCGATTGTTCGATTATAAGTAACTCAGCAGTTAAACCTTCACGTGTTTGTTCAAGTGTAGTGTCTACCTTTTGAAGCTGTTGCTGTGACTGTTTTTGATTTTGTTCCATTGCGTCTAACGTTTGAAGAATTTGTCTCATTTGTTTCTGATTTTGTTCAAGCGTTGTGCCTAAGTTTTGTAGCCTTTGTACCATTTGTTGCATTAACTGTAATAACAATGAACTGGTGTCGGAAACATGTTCCTCAGTGGTATTCGGCAGTGCATTTGAACCGGCAATATTCACATTTTCGAAAAGCAGAAAATATGTCTTGACTTATTTAAGAAAACGGTGAAGACGCAAAACCTGAATCTACAGTATTTGCAAGATTGTGTCCTTCATTTCGGATTCCTGAGGCGAGCTGTTGCCAACCGATCGATCGATAATGCTTCCCCGTTCACTAATTGTTTCACTGTCTACATCATTATTTGCAGCCCGCTCCATTTCCCTGTGCACAGTTCCCAAATTACTACTTTGAACATTAGTTAGTTCATTACTCGGTGGCACTAACACACTGCTTTCGTCTTCACTGTCATTCCTCAGTTTACTTTGGAGCCTAGTATTATGTTTTCCACACGCCATTATTGTCGCAATATTTAACACGATAACACAGAAAAGCACAATTTGAAGAGGAAAAAAAAAGAAAAAAACAAAAAAACCACATTAACATAGCACTGACAATAATATTTCGTTAATTGCTAGTGCAGCTGCGAAGTACTTGGTGCAAATCTACATGCATGCCACAACTGTTTTACTGTACAACAATGAAAAACTACAACTACAAATCAAATTCTCTCTATAATTACGTGCTAGCAATAAACAGTAGCTACACTAATTACACAAACTTCAAGAAAAAATCAGAAGATTCCAGTGGGGTATCCTCAGTTAAGGGTCGACATATGAAACGTTCTCTTAGAAAAATTAATGAATTACTGTGCTGGCAAACCCCTTACGTTATTTGATTTTCAAACAGCTGAGCAAAACTGAACGTACTGAGACATTTCTCTCTTTACTTATTCTGATCATCACTAAACTGACACACAATATTTTTAGCGCAACGCAATCTGACTTTCAATAATGTCTACAAAAGAACGGCCCTGACTAACAATAACCTATACCTTTCATGAATCACTTAACTCACAAAAATCTCGTTACTCGAACTACTGCAATACAGCGAGCGCCACTACTGCCTGCTAAATAAAAGATTCAAACTAGTGAAGGCACTAACTACTGATATGCATAGTTAGCAAATGAAAGATTTTGACAGAGAACAAACAATGTATTTACCTTAATAGTGTTCAAAAGTCATAATATATATAGCAGTTCATGACATCCAGTCTTACAAATTTACTGTCTCTGATGGACACATGTCCAAATCATCCGCTCTCAAAACTCCGCCGTTTCTCTCCCCACATCCACCACTGCTGGCGGCTCACCTCCAACTGCGCAACGCTGTGTGCTGTTAACAGCCAACTGCCCAGCACTACAAGAGCGGCTATAACAACAATGCCAACCAGCTACAGACTTCACACAGCACAGTCAGTGATTTTCATATAGAGCGCTACGTGGCGTTACCAACATAAAAACCTAAATAGCTTACTTAGAAGGTCCTAGATTCGATATTATTCTGATTTTGCTGCGTTTTTGTATAACATCTAAAAAATATTGAAATGTGTGAGAATTCGCAAGGGACCAAACCGCTATGGTCATCGGTGCCGAGACTTACACACTACTTAAACTAACTTATGCTAAGAAGAACACACACATCCATGCCCATGCTCGAGGGAGGACTCGAACTTGCAGTGGGAGGGGCCATGCAATCCTCAAACTGCGCGGCGATTCCGCGCGGTGAATAAGATCTATAAAACGCTTAGGAAAAGAACTAGTAGGCTGATTTGCGTTACATTACTCGTACATCACGGTCAAATCCTGTAAAAGGGCTAATATTTGGCGACAGGTGTTTACTATATGCACAACTCCCCGTATAAGAGTGTTATACGTTGTTTTTCCTGTAGCAGGACTACTTGTTCTGTTAGCGTCTAGTGTTATGCGAGGCGCCTGGTGACAGGATCTTTTACAGTACTGAAGAGTACAGAAGTAGCTTAGTACTGTTGTATATGACACAGATAGGTGGGATTCTTTGAAAGAAGATCAAAGGTTTTGCGGGCACGAATTTGCTACAGCAGTTAGGAGAAAGACAGAGCAGTAAAAATAGCAATATATGTGGCTTAAACAATTATTGAAAATGAACAAAGAAAAAAGTTAGGGCAGTATAGGAAAGTAAAACAGGAGGTTAAAAGTGAGGATACTTCCGTAAACAATGATAATGAGCAGGACACAGTGGACTCAGTTTTGCTATTAGAAAAATAGAAAATGTTGATCTTGGCAATGAAACTTTTAAGCTGTTACGCCCATCTGAAATTAAGAAATAAAAAGTAGATTCACAGGAGAAAGAGAAGGAAGGAGAAAACAGCACTGAGCAAAATAGTAAACCATCCGATATATTTGTGTGCCGTGGTACCCTGCATGAGTACACAGCTAGTAGCACGAAACGAAAATACGAAACTTCTGAGTGAACAAACGCACAGTTCAAAAACACAAAATTTAATGTAGGTGACTAGTCCTTGTGAAAGCACACGAACGATCCAGTGAGGTAAACTATGAGATACCCAAATTTAAATACTTTCGTTACAGTCCTTTACAAATTCAAGAAATACCACAACTAAATGCATATTTCTTGTTATATCCTAAATCCAGAAAACAACTGGGAGTGAGAAAGATAGTTAATCTGAAGAAATATGTAGCTATAAAAGTGTAAAAATTCCAAATACTATTAATGGTGGCACAACTGTATGTTGTGTGTAATACTGTTATACCTAATCCAATACCTGTCAAGTTTCACATTATGAGGTCCACGTCTTTATATTGATGAGGAATAAATCGAACAAAATGTCACTTAGAGGATTGTTAAGTGAAATAATGCAGCCTAAGGGGCATATCAAGGATATAATATTCACACAAAAGGACTGCCCAAATATGTGAAGGGAAAAAGGCAGCCAACAAACAGAGTTATAGAGAGTATAATTAAGAATAGTAGAAAGTGGTCTACTTATTATCTCATTAAGAGGCAGCCAAATAACGAACTTTATGCACTGTGGTTCAGAAGAACCAAAAGGACTGCCATATTACCCACAGTGGAGGCAGCAAGGTTTTTTAATGATACTTAAAATTTTGTATAATTTATGTAAAAGTGTTTTCTAGGTAAAGTGTGAGTTAATGATAAATTTTGTAATGGAGTTTCAGTGTATAATGTCTGTATAATTCGAATAAGACTTTGAAAACGTTTTTATGATGACAGTCCTTGGAATTAGATGAACTGATCAACGAAAGTATCCTTGTATATTTCAGTTATGCCTACCTGTTAGGACACGTAATTAAAACAGAAGCAAATATAACACTGTTATTCAATCATTCATCTACGTTTATAACAACTTTTGCCTTAAATTTTGTCGCAACATAACTGTGATATACGAAGTTTACCTGTGTAGTGTTATATATGTGATGGTAGAGTGCTTTGCTAATGTATATTTGTAACTTACATAAAGAAACATGTGAAACCCATAATTTACTAAATAATATTTTGTCATGGATTAATTACATGAAGATGTTCATATACGTAATTTTATGTATTTGTCCAGGTTGCCATTGTACAAAATGGTAAACGGTTTGGGACAACGTGTAGGATAAGTGTTATGGAAAAGATGAAGTCTATAGCACTTTGTGGAAAATACTGTTGAAAGCATAAAATGTGATTTGGGTTTTGGCGTGATACCTGTAGAGCGAGCGGGAACAAGAGGACATAGTCTGTAGGCAGCAGTGAACGAGGCAACACCTGGACGGAGCATGCGATGCCTTGCCTGGATATTATTGCACCGTAGCCTCGGGTGACGATTGCTGAATTATTACAGCTATGGTACGAGATGTCGAGATATGTTATGGAAGTTAAAATGACATGAAGAAGAATTAATTAGGCCATACTTTAGAAACTTGTACACCATACCGCAATTAGTATCCGCTACACCCAACGCCTACAGCCAAGAGGCTGTGAGCTGTGTAATTAGAATTGTAGGAGCATCAACCATTAATTCGAATTTAACTTTTTTAAATAATTATAGTTTTAAACATAAAAATGGTTTCACCCTGTTACGTCATTCCTAAACGTTCACCTTTATAGGGTCCTTTCCTAGTGTGTTTTTCTCTGAGTAAACCTGTTATAAGCATTTTAAGTGTTTTATACAGTATTTACAAGGACTAATTTTCATCTTTGAATAAATGTCTGAAAATAATTGTTGTGAACTAAGTTTGAAAGTGAAGGTAAATGTACTGCATGGTTTGAGTAATAGATGGGCTTAAGTCAAATTTTGCTTAAGTACTGAAGTAGATATTTTCAGATAAATTTAACGATTTTAATATTCCTACTCTCTTTGTGGCAATAAGTAAAGTGAAAGCGAATAAATAAGTTTTGAGTAAAGTACAGATAAAGCTCTTTCAGTTATAAATGAAGTTCAGTAATGTACAAAGAGTAATAAACAGAAAATTGGCTTTGTGGCTCAGTAACACTGAAATACCGTTGCATAACAATACTGAATGTCAATATAGAGTGACCACACCTACCTTTGGCTTTTGACAGATCATTGTTAAGAGAAAGATATAGACAAAGGGTTGTAACAAATTTAAATGTGGGTATTATGCTGTTAGAAGCATTTAATTTGTTGATTATACAGAATGCAAACTTATACCCTGGCCAAATTTCTTTAGCACATAGTGATGATTAAAAATTCGTTCCCCTTTTAGATCAAATCAATTTATGTATATGGATTCAGTAACTAAAAGATCCCTGTGTCTTTCTGAGGACCATACCCTGCAAAGTTATATTTACTTGTGAAGATACGTTAGGAAACAGGAGGAAAATATCTGAAATTTGCTTCTTCTGTAGTCCTGAAACTTAACCATTTCTTTGTCTTCTTAGGCCGGTGACCGTAATTCCATTAGGCAAACTACTTAACGAAATTGGTACAGAAAAGTTCCTAGATTCAGTATTATTCAATTTTTATCGAGTTTCTGTCTAACCGCTAGGAAACGCTTAGGAAAGGACTAATAGTCTGATTTCCATATCCATTACTCATATATCAGAGTAAAAGGGGTAACATTATACAACAGTTATGGAAAGTAGGCATGTTTATGACGTGTGCACTATACGCTTAATTCCTCGTTTAATAGTGTTAAACGAGGCTTTTCCTGCAGCAGGGCTATTTGTTCTGCTGAGATATAGTGTTATACAATGATCCACTTAACGCGATCGATACTTCAAGTTGCCTTGACATCGATTTTACTACTGACCTATGTCGCTCTGCGGCCCTCTTGCCAATGCATGCTGCAAAAAATCAGTTTTTTTGGACTTCGTGTACGTCACCTCCACTCCCGTGAGCTCCTGCAACGTACGCGCTATGTCAACATCTACATGGCGTCGCGGATCCTTTACGTGACGCAAATTCTTCTGGTCCCACACACTCTGGCTCGCCACATTAGCTGCGATGGGATCCTTTGTTAGCTACGGGATGATCCTCAAAGTCCGCTATGAGTGCTACACCATTCGCCAGGTTTGAAGGGATGCGGGTCTTTACCATGTTTCGTGTAGAGTTCGGGCCCTTTCTGTCACTTCACAGTCGACGATGCGGCGGCGTTGTTCAATGTTCCTTACCAGCTTACTGCTTGATGCATACATAGGACCCGCCTCGTTAGCTCTCCCGGTGATATTGTTGGAGATCCCAGCACCCTTTTGTCACATCGAAACCTTTTTTCTGGAGTACAGCTACCTTCTTGCCTCTTTGTCGCCTTTGTGTTTGTTGCCGATGGAGGCGGTCTATACTGAGATGCAAATGGCCCACACACCGAATGTGACAGGACGTAAGTATCCGCGCTACAGGTGGCACAATATATGGGGGGCGGTGAGCACCCCTTTTCTCGACAGTACCTCACGCTTCGCGTGGTATGTCGCCGCCAACGCGAAGCAAACGCTTCGTTCCCGTCTCCACCACGTTGACGTCGCCGGCTCTCCGCTTTGCGTCATGTGAGGGGAGCCGAACTCGGACGATCCTCGCTCCGTCTGTGAGCCGGCAGTAACGTCAGTGCTTGGTCCGGCGAATTCTAGCGTTCCTGTCACGTACTATTCCTGACTGAACAACAACACAATCAATGTTGTTCCCAGATCAAGTGTACTATCCGCGGACGAAGAATCACTCTCTCAATTGCTTTCCGTGGTTTTGCTGCTCGACAATTTTTGTGACTCTGGCGAGAAGAAAATTCTCGATTTTTAGATTTACACAAACGGACGACATTGCGCTATTGTCCTTAATCCGAAATACAAGCAACACTTTTCCATCTTTCTTTGGAGTTTTTTCTACGACCCTTCGTGCAGCTGGAACGTCCAGCAAAGAGCAGCTTTTCTGATGACTCTTTCTTTTTTTGGTACGATGATCCCCAACAGTATTCCCCTTTACTTGAAGAAGACGCGCATGAATTTCTCCAAGGCTGCGCTTGGCTTTCATGGACTTCATTCCATAAGTTTGAGGAAAAAAATAGAACCATCTCTATTTCATACAGTTGTTGCCCTCTCCCTTATTTCCTTTCCTACCTTAGATAAAACTGTTGAGATAGATGTAGTTAGGAGGCAACGCCTCAAGTGGTGTATATATTTTTGTTTTTACGGTGAAATTGGTGGAGGCATACATACCCTTCGTTTCTACAGTTTCTTTTATAGTCAGGAAGAAAAGCTTCCCGGACAGGGAGGTGTGTCGTCCTCTGATCGAAAGTACCACTCGGATTAACGGCGAAGGCTGCTGCGCCGACAAACCTGGGTATGGTTTTTCGGAGGTTTCCACGCCCAAATAGGCGGATACCAGCCTGACATCCAAGTCTCCTCTCAGTTAACGTTTCGCAAACATTTAGAAAATGTTCGCCCACTTACACGTGAGTAATACAAACTGCAGGCAGCTATTGTTCACATATTCCATAACGGTGGGTACCGGGGTTACGAAAGGTGGGGCATCGTAGCACCTCTTAATTTAACCATGATAAATCTGTTAATAATGATGCCGAAGTTGCACCAATGCGAGACAAAGGTATAAGGAAAAGAAGAAGAAATCCACTGCGCATCTGCTTCGCACCTCCTTGACTCTTGTGCAGATAGGTGTGCAGGAGTCTGCTGCACCCATTTTCAAAATGGCTCAATCCTTTAATTCTGTCAGGGAGGTTCTGGATAAAAATCAAGTAGATTCGTGTGTTCTGTTGTTGATGGTGTTAGTATATACTCTGTAGCTTGTCATCTGCAAACGATTCGTGTAAATTTTTCCATTATTAAAGTTTTTATGTTAGTTATATGTACTGAAATTAGACGTGTAGAATAAAAAAATAAAAATTAAATTGTAACAGTTCGGCAATTGTAGGTAACTTGTCTGCTGCTGCTGGGCGATAGCTTTTGGTGAAGGAAAGCAACTGGACTCGTCAAGTGTCGGCGTGAAGCCGCTTAAATATTGTGTTCGGGATATTAATGTGCAACTGCTGTCTATTTGACGGATGCACCAAATAGTACCGGATTTCTTCCCGGAATAATTATTGGCGGATGAATGGATTATTTGAATGTCTTGTAATGGGAGTGTAAAGTAGTTCCTGGTATGTGCCCCATCTAGGAGGCGACAGACCAGACTATGAGAGGCGCTACTCTGGGACTGTTTGGAATGTGGCGCACTCTGATGTCTAACGCCCTGTACTGCGTCTGACGGAGACACAAAGACAATGATGTGTGAACACGAATCAAGTCACAATTTAAATTCAGTATTTAAAATCTCCGTAGTAGCTACTCAAGAAATATCTCTATACTTCGAAACAGTCGGCAACATCTACAAAATGTTTGCGCACAGCATGATAGGATTTAAAACCTTGTTTCGTGAGTTCTTCCAACGTAACGCTGTAGACACTATACTAAGGGCATTGAGCTAGCTGACACGAGGCCATACACGTACTTCAAGAGAGATTCATCATCGTTCTTAGTGCTGTGACATGTGATTATTACTACTAAAATATGTAACGAATCATGTACAGCAACAGGTTTATAAAACACCACACTTTTACTCTTCAATATTAAGTATTAGAAAAAATAAAGTACTCAATAGAAATTAATTAATGGGGAATAATAAACCGACTAGAGGGTGTTTCAAACCATTTTTGCTTTGTGATAATAGCAGGTAATTTAGGTCTGAACACTTCCTGGTTGGATGTGTTACTGTTTCCAAGAAAAGTGTGACAAAATAGTTGCAACTGCTTTTTTAGACATTAGCCAACATCGCGACATTGTGGCGATCTCAATACTAGTTTACGTTGTTAGCCAAATCGCTCTGGTCGAAGAAAGTGACCGACTGCCGGCAATATATCACTCAGATGTTCATCCTTAAGAAACTTTTATTCGCCGGGACTAGTTTGTGTGCCAGGAAAGGGGTACTCAGTGGCTTAAGAGGTACATATGATGCTTACTGCTACAAATTAGTTGCCACCACACTGGAAAACAGCCTTAATCAGTAGCGACTCTGCTGTCAAGTCTGTTTTGCATAGTATTGAATGATCGCCAAAGTTGTCAGCGAGAGAAATCGAAATATTACGATCTAGAAAGACGAGAAGCCAAGTAAATAATGGCACACTAAACCGCGACTGAGGATGCTATGTGCCTTGGTATAAACACGGTAAAGCCGATCCAGATTATTTAACTCTACCAGTAGCAACGTATTTTCCATAGCGCCTACTACTAGTGGGTGGGGTGGCGGGCGTGTACATAATGATCATCACATAAAACTTTAAAAAATACAAATTTCGCTAATCATCGTTAAATTCTGTTCACAACATAATATTTAAAGGCATATAGATGTGTAAGAAGGGTCCTAAAGTTGAAAGTAATTGTATGAAATTTGTCCCAAAGAGCCACATTTACCATTAAGACTTAAATTTTTGTGTTATATTAAACTGAAAAACTCAGAACAATTACAGAATCTTGTATAAGAAATCATTAAAAACCATATATATCTTCTTTTTCAAAATTTTAAATTATAAACTACATGACTAGATTGAGATAGTTTCAAGGTAGACTTGGAGTACCGCACCACCTCATTGGTGTCATGAGGCTTAATAGCAGTTCAATAGAAACAACGAGGTTAAATTGCATTTCATTGCGTTAGAATCCACACTTTTTAACAGTCTTACAATTTAATAGAAAATTTGTTTTCTGACTAAAATAACACAGCTCAGTGCATGGACTCCGTCTATAATGGATTAGAAATTTCTATAAAAATGTGTTGCTTGTTACGGTATATGCGTCGAAAACTTGGGCTCAATTCTAGTTACCTATTCCAGTCATTCGATGCTTCATTAATTAGATCGTTTTATCAGCGCTTGTGTGCACTAAAATGTAGGCTAATACGATTTCTGCATTTGTAATTGCTGTCTGAATTACTACAAACTAGTTACTAATATTGGAATCGGTAATTAGGATTGACCTGTATAGGTCAGTTCTAGGTACCGATTCCATTTTTTGTTATACACCGCTGACCTTTTAGAGAGCAATTACAAATGTAGAAATGGTATTACGTTTCAGTGCATACAACTGAGAAAATAATTTACACATGAATCATGGAGCGGTTTGAATCTATAACTGGAATTTACCTATACACGTTAATTCTATTTATCGATTCCAGTATTCTTTATTTTTTGTAGATATTCGTTTATCTTGTACTGGCTTTCCTTTTAGAATTTAGTGTGTCGGTCTCTCCACATTTTATGCTACTGTTTCGTATTTGTTGTCATTAATTTAATCTTCCCGTTTTTCTGATACATTTTAGTTTCCCCTCGCCCAAAACTCCCACTTTCCTGCGCTTCTCCCATTAGATTCAATGATTAATATAAAATTGACGCTATTTTATAACAGTATGACCTCACCATGCCCTTTACTGTAAATCAATTTAAAGGATCTCTGTGTTTTTCTAGTCACGTAAATTACGAGAATACTTCTTATCAGACGTGAAAATTTATTCTCAACTCTTGTTCCTAACCATTTTCGTTATCTTCAATTCGTTTCGACATAATTCATGACTAAGTAAATAGGTGCGTGAATGTGATTGTAGTTTTATCGTATGCTACATTCGTCTGTTTATGAGCATGATCCATTGCTTTCATAGATTGCCTATACGTAGCGTCTTTGCCTTAGCTGTCACGTCATTGCTAAAAGCCGACGAGTGGAATCGGACACTAGAATTTATCTAAAACTTATGTTTCAAGACAACGTGATGGTATAATCGAAGTGTTGAACATTTCCTCCCTGAGCTAATGCAGAAGTGCACTTGGCACGGAAACAACGTTGGGAACTTTACACTTTGTAGTAGTGACATTTTACAGTATTTAAAAGATTTATAATATTCTGGCATCTGGAACACGAACTGTTTTGGACAAACCATGATTAACACCCTGGATGAATGATATTCAAATTAAATTACCCTGAGTATAGCTACCGCGACAATATTAGTGGCGCCTGAATGACTGAGAAGTTATCTTGTGTGTCCTCGGCGGAGTGTTATAGTTTTGAAGCTTTTACTTTGGGTACCATTGATTTACAGAAGTTAGAAGTTGGTTGATGGCTTACCGTCTGACTGCTATCGTTGCTCCGTTATCTTAGTGCATCACACGACTTCCTTCACAGGTTGCCGCCTGGAGAATTGCATATTCATGTTTCCTGGGTAGCCGTCTCGTGTCAAACAGATGCTTAGCAACGGTTGGGACCGCTGCATTGACCCCTGTATTGTTGAGAATTGCGCCACGCTACTACTATTAGCCGTTTACTCATGATAACATGCGTAATGAAATTACCCCATAATTAAGGAAAGTATCTAGCAATAACGTAATAATAGCAGGGTGAAACAAAGCTGGATCACGTCAGCAATATTGGGGAACCACCAAGGACAAAGTGAAGGAAGGAAAGACGGGAAATTACAAGGATAACTCAAAAGAGAGAAAAACGAGGAAAAAAATCAGTAAATTCTGTCAGTCAAGTGGACACATTTTCTATGTTAAAATAATCTAAATATCCTTCAGAGATAAACGCATGCGAATCATTTACTCCTTTTACTTAGGTCAAAGATTGCATTAGGATACGAACATTAATCAGCCGAATCTATAGAACGAAAAGTCCTAGATGCGAGCAAGTGTTGCGGCATTGCCTACGGAGGAGCATCCACCATGAGTGGCGTAAACAATGTTGTACGAAAACAGTGAAGTTGCGAAATTTAGACTTGACAGGCGTCATATAAGCCAATCAAGAAACAGTCGGCAACATCTACAAATTCTTAGTCCACAAAATGATAAGGTGCTTAAAAGCTTGTTCCACGAGTACTTTCAATGTAACTGTAATGATACTAAGCTCAATGCTTAGGGCTGACAAACAGCGTTATCAATGCTGTTTAGGAGAGATTCATTAACTTTCTGAGGCTTGGACACTTAATACTTACGAGTAAGAGATATAATGAACTTAGCATAGCAAAAGTTCTTAAAAATATAACTAAATCTTGCAGCTTTATTTTTGAAAGTAAAATTCTAGAAAGAATCAGCGTGGTACGTAACGCCGTGAAATTTGAGAATGTGGTCTCTGCAACTGCTTGTGCCTTCTCAGTAACAGTGTCGGAAGACAGCCTTGTTACAGCTGCTGCTTCACGAAGCTTGCAACATGTGCGAAAAACTAAGCGTCGGCCGTGAACTATCCAAAAATGAATAAAAATAATGAATATAACTGACAGAGCTCTAAACTGGACTTTGACGCGGTAGTTACCCACTGACTAACAATATTTATTCACAACCAAATACCGGATTTTAAATTATGAATTAAGTTATAGACGCAATCTTAGCGACACACCCTCTCTTCAGCTCTGCCACCTGCGACGAAGGTCTAAAAAGTTTTACAGTGGTAGTTCCTCATAATATTTATCTTCTGCTCCCAGTACAGGTGATACTGCTGAGAACTTCATCTAAACATTTCGGTGTACAAGACTTAGTAGCACCGGTATCGAGTTGTTGTATCTAACAAAACCAGTGGTTTCTGAAACAACTGTGCTTTGTTTTCCAAAGCTACAAAAATTTAGGAATATTTACATCTTGCATTGAATCAGGAACGGTTATTGGTCTGGCAGCATTATCGATAGGAGAAGAGCAGTACTTTGACTGGCGAGCGAGCATGGTAGAACTGTGGAAAAATCGTAGATGACGAGAAGGCGAAGCAGTACGCCCTCCATCTCGCTGGAACTGAAACAGTCCAAGACACACCTTTCAGCGCAAATACTAAAGCGTTCTGTGGACAATTTAATATCCGTGCCATGGAGATCTTACAGAAGAACGTAGGCAAATAACAGCTCGCCAGCAGAGCAGAAGCAGTGATTCTCCCCACGCTCCATCCTGAGTGGAAGAGCAACACTTTAAACTACCAATCTATGGAAAGTGTCTTCTGACACACAATTTATAGTGATACGCAGACTGTAGATTAAGCTGCACATACACAAATACGGGAAAAATGACGCACCGTGAAGGAATTATCCAAATGGGACAGAAATCGGACGATGTGATGTACGTGTGCAGACAAGCAAGTGATTACAATATCAGAAAAATTGGATGATTTATACACGAGGAAGAGCTTTACAAATTAAGCAAGTCAGTAATGTGTTGATACAACTCTGGGCCTTATGAAAGCAGTTATTCGGCTTGGCATTGATTGACAGAGTTATTGGATGTCTCCTGAGGAATATCATGCCAAAATCTGCCCAATTGGGGCAATCCCGAGCTGGTTGGAGGGCCCTTTCCATAATGCCCTAAACGTTCTCGACTGAGGAGACCTTACTAGCCAGGGTAAGGTACGGTGAGCACGATGACGAATAGCAGAAACCATCGCCGTGCGTAGGCGGGCATTATCTTGCTGAAATATTAGCCTAGTTTCGCTTGCCCCGAAGGGCAACAAAACGAAGATTAGAATATAGTCGACGTACCGACGTGCAGTAAGAGTGCAGCGGATGTCAACCAAAGGGGCCCTACTACGAAAAAAATGGCACCCAGACCAACACTCGTGGTAGTCAGGCCGCGTGGCGGCGATAGTCAGGTCGGTATCCCACCATTGTAGAATATCTCCGGACACGTGAATTAGCGAAGGTGTGTCTAGAGATGCCCTGGACACTGGTGGGATACCAAGCTATCTACCTTCCGGCACATGGCATGAAAGCCAGGACTAATTGGGTGGGGTGTCATTTCTTTTCATAGCTGGACCTCTTTGGTTGTCATTCTCGGCACCCTTACAGCACAGCATTACGTCGATGACATTATACGCCCTGTTTGTTGCCCTTCATAGGAAGTAGTCGTAGGCTTACATTTTTGCAAGATAATTATGAGCACGGCAAGAGTTCCTACCGCTTGTCTTCGTGCTTACCAAACCCAACGTTGGGCAACAAGGTCACCGGACCTCTCCCTAATTGAGAACATTTGGGGCGTAATGGGCACGGTCCCCTAACCAGGCCGGAATTTTGACGATCTAACACGCCAGTTTGAGAGAATATGGTACGATATCCCTTAGGAGGACATCCAACAACTCAGTCTGTCAGTGCCAAGCCGAATAACTGTTTGTCTAATGGCCACAGGTGGTCAATGTTACAGACTTGAATAATTTGTGACGCTCTTTCTTTAGAATAAAACATCCAATTTTTCTGAAACTATAATCATTTGACTGTCTCAACATGTACCTCACATCTGCCGATTTCTGGATAATTCCTTGGTAGTGAGTCATTTTTTTTGTCTTAGATATAGAAAACAAAATAACACGAAATATTTACACGTATAAAATAACGGATCATTTGCATATATAACAAATAAGAAAAACCATTTAACAAAGATTTGAATTTATGTCACATATGTTTCATTAGCAGTTAAAATTTTAAAGGATGTTAACATTTATTTCTTTGAAATTATGATTTCTTTCCTGTTTTCTCTTGAAACATGGTATTAGGCATTATTTCAGTTTTTGTGACATTATTTTGTGTCATGCTTAGTTGATTTTAATATTTTTATTTTAAAAATAAGAAAGTAATTTTACTGTTACAGATTATCAGAAGATGCTGTTTCCTTTTGGGTTTAATTTAAATGTGCCTTGGGTACTGTGGAGTATTAATTACGTGCAACGTTGTAGTGACGGATAGCTGCTTCATGCGTTGATGAATCTGAGAAAATTGGTTAAAACTCTGTCTCGGTTTACTGAAGTATTAAAAATGAAACAGCATTTTTAAGTTTTAATTGATTTCTGTTCTTTTTATTCAACTTCAAAGTGTGTGTTGTTCACACAGAGGGAATAATGTAATATGTGTGTGTGTATGTTTATGTGTGGGGATGGGTATGTGGGCGACGGTTTCTTGTTGCGGAGGAGCTTCCATGACTATATTTAAGTCCTTGCGACGATCGGATCACCATAAATAGTGTCGCATGTCCTCATGTAACGAGACACCGTGGGAAGTTTCGGGACTGGTTCCAAGATACTCGCACAAAGTCTTGTGATAGGAACTTTAGATCACAACCTCTCATCCCTTTCTCAGCCAAACCCCGATGGTCAATATTTCTGGAACCACCCAGACTGAAAACTTCTTCCACTGAGTCATCCACTGTCTCGCTGACGTGGCTCTGAGGGTGAGAAACAGCGAAAAGGTATGATTGCCAATGATACAAAGTACTCTCGGTGCAATGATAGAAACTATCTTCTTCCAAGCACGTTAGTACAGAATGCATAGAATCTATGAAACTTCCTGGCAGATTAAAACTGTGTGCCCGACCGAGACTCGAACTCGGGAACTTTGCCTTTCGCAGGCAAGTGCCCGCGAAAGGCAAAGGTCCCGAGTTCGAGTCTCGGTCGGGCACACAGTTTTAATCTGCCAGGAAGTTTCATATCAGCGCACACTCCGCTGCAGAGTGAAAGTCTCATTCTGCATAGAATCTATGTATATTATCTGATAAAAAGTCTCCCGAAACCCATATATAAGTCCTAACTGTCCACTAGATGTCACAAGAGGCGGACCCGCCGATGTACACTCACGCTCAGAAAAAAAACATAACACCTTGAACGATTAGAGATAGGACGTTGATATTCACAGGACAGGTACATTAGGATATTCTGCAGAAATGTTTAGCATTGAGTCACCTCGGTTCAGCATGTGTCCTGTTGCCTAGTAGCCACAGGGTCTGCCATGGGCCTGGGCTACTTGTTCGATGTGTGATGGCATCGACGCGTATAAGGCGCCAATGGCATAATGTGGTACAGCCATCCATGCTGCATTCACCCGGTTCCAAAGTTCATGTTTGGTTGTTGTCATTGGGTCACAGCGCTGCACCCATCGTTTCATTCTATCCCACGCTTTCACGACTGGCGACAAGTCTGGTTATCAGGCGGGCCAAGTCAAAAGGCTGCCATTCTGTGACACTAAGATGACATGTGTTCAAGTGGAAATATGTGGCCGTGAATTGTGTTGCTGAAAACGGCGTCTGGGGTGTCGTGCAGAGAGGGTGTGGCTACAGTTCGTAGGATGTCATTCACGTAGGTCGTACTGGTCACAGTTCCCTGGAAACGCACCAACTATTATTTGTGGTTGTATTAGCAACCCACACCATAAGGCCTTGAGCTGGCGCTGTATGTCTTGTGCAAATGCAATCACTGCGATGTCGCTCCACCTGACTGCGGCGAACCAAAATGTGGTAGTCATTCGCCTGTCCGTAAACGAAGACCATTTCGTCTCTACCATTTTCAAACAGTATGTGTCATCAAACGCAAGTCCACCAGACGCCTGTGGGTAACAGCACTGAAAATGCGGGTGATAATACCTGCAAAAGATGCATTAGTGTTGATTTCACACACGGAACGACTTGTTGCCTACGTCTGCATGCGGACCCCCTAGAACATTCGACAGTGCTTAGATTAGCGTAATTCACAGCAATATAATGGCTTTCCACAAGATTCCATTCGAATTTGGAACCTCATAGACGCTAATCTCGGGCGGGTTCCCGAAGACAGCAATTACACGCGTCCTTCGACAGTGGCACTAAACTACTCTCTGGATTTAAATTAATTCTTTTCTTTATTCACGGGCTGCGTCGTTCTCACTTGTGGGCATCTGTAACGCAAAGCATCCACGACTCCGCACGGTGCTCAGGTACGCTGTTCTCCGTTGTGGATGACTGAAACTTTATGCTGCTTCATGGTTAAACAAGATACAGTTGCTAAAAAGCACTCAACAACCATGATCGCGTTAGATGTTTCTTTATTTAAGACAACCGGTTCCAACAGACTTTGCTGTCATCTTAAGGTCGGTAAGAAAATGCATGTACACGGAATATGTCTCATGAGTTAAAATGTAACATTCGATATAAAAGTTTTACTTTGGCATTATAAAATCCGGAAGTGTCCAATACATTAACATACGTTACAAATGTTTTTGATGTAAAACAAGTTAATTTTATACTGAATCACACGCACAGGATGTCAAGTGGATAAAAATCAGCACTTAATAAAATGTTTGTCATCGCTAAGATACTTAAAAACATAAAGGACCTTGTGCAATAGACCATATCCATATACATATTACTTAAAAACATAAAGGACCTTGTGCAATAGACCATATCCATATACATATTACTCACAGATGCATATTACATCTCACAGACACTGTACACAATAGTACAGCTGTTTACATATGATGGCCGTATTCTGAACAGTGCGAATCCACTTTAAATGGCGTATAAGGTACAACTGACAGGTATTATTGAAAAGATAACATAACTATAGCGTGTTACAGCCACTTGAAGGCTCTTACGTCAGAACCATGTGACATATCGTATATAATTCTCTTTTTATATGTAGAATAAAATACTGTAGTGGGTGGCTTTTAAGAATGGAAAGATTACAAAACTGTACTTTACTAACAACTGAAAAACTTATTCAGCTCTCCCAATCCCCTTTACACGTTCATGTTGTTATATGCATAATAGGAAAATTAAGGTATTTAGTCTGGAATAGTTTTTTTGTCGTTGTTGTTGTGGCGCTTACCTGCCGCAAATGCGACAGGCAAACAAGCACATTGCTGTGAGTGGGAGGGAGGATCGGGAACATGCACCCCCTATGGGGCGGCGGGCTGATAATAATATTGAATATAAATATATTCGTCGCCGTCTTTTACGAAAGCCTGAAGACTATTTTTGCCATCTGCCAGTAAGCGATGGTACACATACTGACCATAGTTTCCAGTCTGCAAGTCTACCTTCTTCCTGTGCTCAGTGAAAGAAATGTTTCTACTCCTTATTCACTCAGCGGGATCTGAAACAATGATTATAAATAAAAGTTTTGAGTTCTATCTGATTCAGTTATATTCAGAGAATGTTTACACGTAAAACATAATAATATTTATAGTAATATTTCTGATAACAACAGTAATAATGTCCCTGTCATAAACAGCACTATTGACATATCTTCTGGTAAACCTTGCGGGATGTAAGGTCGTGGTCCATGAAACTCTTCAGCTCCTGACGTTTCGTCCAGTGCTTCGCTGGACATCTTCAGAGGGGTGTTTCTCCTCCGGTGAGTCTTGCCGACTGACGGGTCGGACGTCTGAGAGCGACTTATGTATCGTAGAAAGTGGGCGTGACCAGAGTTACACGTGATATGCAGAGATAACCTTTGTCAGAGATAAAACTTAACTATCGATCGTAATCTTGTCACGGATAAAACTGTCTAGCAATTCTGTAGTGCTACTGTCCAAATATCGCTAAGTTTCATGGTCTCTTCTTTCCGATTAAAATTATCCCTATGTTTATATATTTCAATTGCTTCTCTACAAAGGCGTGGGTAATAGTTCGTCGTCGTAGATAAAATTTTTGTTTCGGAAAACTTCACTTGATGATATCCTGGCTGAAAAGCGTGTTCTGCTACAGCCGATTTATCTGTTTTTCCTAATCGGCAAAGACTTCTGTGTTCTTTTAACCGTGTATTTACGCTTCTTTTTGTTGTTCCAACATAAACTTTACCACATGTGCACGGAATTTTATATACGCCACTGGCTGATAGGGGAGCGCGTTTATCTTTTACAGACCGAAGAACATGACAAATTTTCTTCGTTGGTCTAAAAACAGGTCTAATATCATGTTTACTTAAATCTTTCCAATCTGATCCGTTACTTTCTTTATAAAAGGGAGAGAGACTGTATTCTTCCATCGTTTTTCGGACTTGTCCTTAAGCTTTTTGTTGTTTGGGTGCAGAATTCTGCTTACTTCTTTCTTTGAGTAGCCATTTCTCTCAAAAGCGTGCTTCTGATGTTTTAATTCGTCGTCTAGATACTCCGGCGTGCAAATCCGTCTGGCTCTGTCAACGAGACTTGTAATCACACCTCTTTTTTGTTTTGGATGGTGGTTAGAGTTTTTATGTAAGTATCTGTCTGTGTGCGTTATTTTTCTAAAAATCTGTTGTTTCAAGCTTCCATCCGTCTGTCTCATAACTAAAACATCCAAAAACGGTATTTTGTTATCATTTTCTCTCTCCATGGTAAACTGGATTCTTGGATTTATATTATTAAGGTAATCAAAAAATTCGCCTAAGGCTTCTCTACCATGTGGCCAGACCACAAATGTATCGTCTACATACCGATACCAGCGAGATGGTTTCTTATCTGCTTTCTCCAAGGCTGACTGTTCGAATTTCTCCATGTAGAAATTAGCTACTGCAGGACCCAATGGGTTACCCATTGCTACGCCATTAAGTTGTTCGTAAAACTCATTATTCCACTGGAAATGACTGGAAGTAAGACAGTGTCTGAAAAGAGCAGTCAGATCTTCTGGAAAAATATCCGTTATAAAATCCATAACTTCATTAACTGGAATCATGGTAAATAAAGATACTACATCGAAACTTTTTAGACCAACGAAGAAAATTTGTCATGTTCTTCGGTCTGTAAAAGATAAACGCGCTCCCCTATCAGCCAGTGGCGTATATAAAATTCCGTGTACATGTGGTAAAGTTTATGTTGGAACAACAAAAAGAAGCGTAAATACACGGTTAAAAGAACACAGAAGTCTTTGCCGATTAGGAAAAACAGATAAATCGGCTGTAGCAGAACACGCTTTTCAGCCAGGAAATCATCAAGTGAAGTTTTCCGAAACAAAAATTTTATCTACGACGACGAACTATTACCCACGCCTTTGTAGAGAAGCAATTGAAATATATAAACATAGGGATAATTTTAATCGGAAAGAAGAGACCATGAAACTTAGCGATATTTGGACAGTAGCACTACAGAATTGCTAGACAGTTTTATCCGTGACAAGATTACGATCGATAGTTAAGTTTTATCTCTGACAAAGGTTATCTCTGCATATCACGTGTAACTCTGGTCACGCCCACTTTCTACGATACATAAGTCGCTCTCAGACGTCCGACCCGTCAGTCGGCAAGACTCACCGGAGGAGAAACACCCCTCTGAAGATGTCCAGCGAAGCACTGGACGAAACGTCAGGAGCTGAAGAGTTTCATGGACCACGACCTTACATCCCGCAAGGTTTACCAGAAGATATGTCATCCGGTCGTGAAAGCCTTCATACTATGAGCACTATTGACAGTTCAGAGAAGACCTTTCGGTAAGTTCCCATTAAAAGAGTCAATCATCCTTGACTTCTAATCATCAAAGTTAATTGCTCGTAACAAAAGTGGAAAATAACCTCACGACTTGCCACGCTGTTTTGTCAACATTACGACCGGCACACAAACAGTTATTCCGCGAAATCTAAGCGATCCAGGACGGTGTACAGTCCTCGCGAGCTCACTTCCTATTTGTTCGGAAAACATGCCGTCAGTTGCAGACTTGCTTTGATGTCATTCGAGGCAGTGCGGACCAATTGGTAGCTGGGTGGCAAGTTAAGTGTCTCACCGCCTCATATTTACATACGGGCGGACGGCCGAAGGGAACATCTGCCGTCATCTACTGTATGCGCAGGTAGCAACATCTAAATCGCTTCTTTCTCGGAAACATACTATTTTATAACACTGTCGTGAATCAAGTGAGACAACAAAGAACCGCAGTTCATGCATGACACGTATACAACTGTTCTTGGTTGGGCATACCTTTACCGCAAAAACTCGCTGTAGATAGATGCAAGTCATACACTGCTAAGTTGGGCTGTGCATACAGAGGTACAGAAGTGTTGTAGTACAACACAGAAAAATATATTGGCGTGGTAAGTTCCCAGTGTGTGTGTCTCTGTGTGTAAGATAGAATAAATGTAATATAAATAAGCGTAAGTGACCAACAAAAACATGTGGTACATGTTATTTATGTCATGCAGGCAGCATCATGGATGCTACATATTTAAGGTTAGAGTAAACAAGATCACAAATATTTCTAAGAATAAAGGTCTCAACACAGTGGCCGCATACATTGTATCTTACAGCTGCAGTGGGTACCTACAGAAATTCATCTAAAGGTTGAAACACGTATGTAACATAGCAGCGATGGCGAGGCATTGTAGCATCTGTGACCAGAGAGTATGCGCTTGACCGCGCGAGTGTTGCGAGCGGTTCTCAGTGAGTAGCAGCCAGTCTGTCGTTGCGAGTATGTCAGTTCAGTCGTTGCGAGTCTGTAGCTCTGTCTAGTTGAGAGCAGTACTCGGTCTGTAGTCGTCATGCAGAGCGGTCGGTCAGTAGTAGCAGCCCAGGGCGGTTGTGTGATGTAGGCGGTCGGCAACACTGGTCAAGATGGTGAATAAGGTATACTGTTAATTAATATAATTATTAGATAATGAAAGATTGTAATTATTCTCCAACAAGTTCCCCAATAATAATTTTTATTCCAAAAGCATTTTTTCACAAATTTAATTTTTATTGAACTAAAGATCTCGTTGCACTTCCCATTTCATTCCACTTCTTTTGAAGAAAAATTCCACTAAAATCACAAAAAAAGAGAATATTATTATTTGCAATGCAGTTCCTCCAAGCGGTGCGCAACAACAAGAGCAGATATGTGACATCCATTTATTCTGAGGTAAGACTTTAATTCTGATTGTTTTACACAGGGCCAAAGACCGATATTTCGGTTTAATTGAATTTTCTTGTCACTGAATGGACTTTAATTTTTTGAAGGATTTATATTTGAGTCAGATTGCGAATTTCACATTTTTGTTGCCATTGTCAGTACATTTCATTGTGGGCAGGTTACGCATAGAGCCATGTCCATCAGCATTTCTAATTAGTATCGTCCTTTTCTTTTAAAATTTTTTGTGGGGAGGTTACACTTGGCTCCCATTTGTATTGAGTATTGTCACTTACATTTCTTTTAAAATTGCGGTGGGGAGGTTACACTTGGCGACACCCAGTCCAGGATCGAATTTCGTTGAGAGTCTTTTGAGCGACAGTCAGATATCTGCTCTTGTTTGCTTAGATATAATTAGGATTTAGCGCAACGCTGTTAATAATATTGTGACTTTCTCTCTACAGGTCAACGGCAGTTTGTTGCTTTGTTGTATTTGTGTGTTGCTTTTGCACTGTGTTGATTTGTTTTGTGAAAAATTTTGACTATTGTAAAAATGCCGCGAAAGACTGTGAATAGTGTATCGCGAAGTATTGTGAATGAAATTACCGACTTAAACAACGTGACCGATAGTAATTGTGATACGCAGCGTAATGATGACAATCCTGCGTTCACTAACAATCAGTGCATTCCAACCACTAATGATGACTTTTACCTTAATGATGAGCAAACGAACTCAATTGTCTCGTCTGTTAATTTGACAATTGATGACGCAGAACGCTCTATTGTAATGAGCGCTGCCCAGCTTAACACACCCGATTCGGAAAACTCAAGTAATGTACAGACAAATCTGTCTAATGAAAATGAACAGATCACACAAAGTAGGGCGGATTTATTTAATTCCGGAACAGTGTCTGACAATGTACATCCGACTGACAAACCTTTTTCGAAATTACAGAATGACCAAATGGTCACGGAAAGCGAGAGAGTTCTAGATCCACCACTAAACAGCACAGAGAATATAAACGCTAATTTTGACTTGGTACGAATTATGACAAGATTGCTACAACAACAGAGTGAAGATATCAAACAACAATTTAGTGAACAGGACAAAAAATTTAATAAAAATGATGAAAATTTCAGACAACTAAGGGAAGATATCAAACAAGATAACAAAAAACTCAAACAACAACTTGATGAAATTTTTGACAACCATTACAAACAACTTAGCGAAACAATTGATAAAAGTGTCGATCTCACAAACGAAAAACAAGACGACCGTAAAGAACAGAACAAACAAGTTAGTGAGCAAATTACAGCTGTTACCGTGCAATGTCAGGACAGTAAGGAACAACTACGTGATGATACTAAGACTTGTGCTAATAACAGTAATGAAAAGGTTGGCACTGTTGCACAAGAATTCAGTAGCACACGTGTAGGCACAACCGAATCACATAAAGACGAGATTATTGCAGTCACTGAACAATGTTCAGCAAACGAAACACTGATACACGAAATTAATGCAGTCACTGAAGAATGCCCTAAAAACGCAGTAGAGATTCGCGACGAGGTTAATTTAGAGTCAGTGGAAGTTTCACACACTCCGAATACGGCAGTTGACGAGAAATTTGCACGACACAACAACCAAATCGACAAAAGTGTTACAGTAACAGAGTTGAAAACTATTTCAGTCACCAATACGTCACAGAATCCGCCACTTTGCGAGCATTTGTCAGAGTCACGCAGCGTGTATAATGTGAACAATTTACAGAGACTACGCGAATTAAAATCTGAAAAGCTACGCAACTTGAAATCCGAAATGACACAGACAAACAGATTCACACACAAACCTGAGCGTGTTATCAAATTCAGTGACGAGAACGTTGATTATAAGCAGTGTGCATTTGTAAGAAAATGTAAGGAATTTAATAATGACAGCGTACTGGTACACGCTTTGCACTGTATACGACAATTTATCTTTGTACATTCACCGCTATTACCTGTAATGCAGAAACTAGCTTTGAACCAGATGCGACAATTTATTTTTGTATTTGCAACAGCATTGCCTGTAATGAAGAAACCAGAATTAACTTGGATACAACTATTTGCTTTTGAATTTATACCGCTATTGCCTGTAACGCAAAAGCTAAAATTTATTTGCAGTGCGTAATTGACCTCAGGGGATTCATTACGCTTTAATGAATATGTGCCGTAGCGAGCATAGGGCCCCGAGCTGTAGTAGTGCTGTTTCATCTTTAGTTTTCTGCACTGCTGCCTTCTCTTCTACTATCCTTTATATCTATCAAAACTGCTCTTTAACTATTGCTCTACCTAGTATTAAGAAACGAGTAATGAAAACCGGATATGACAAATTTTTACCGAATGTGACAATATTCAGTAGGCACTCCCGTAATGACAACTACCGCCGTAATTTTAATTACAGATAAAATCGTAATCATCAGTATGTACAAAATTTTCGGCAGTCGCAACCATATTTTTGTAACAATAGATGTTTTTCACCACAACAGCATGAAAGTCAGCCGCTTAGCATATGTAACCAACAATGCAGTCTACAAGGTCAACCAAACTTTAATGTTTCGCCGCGTGCACGTATAGTCCCTGGTATAACAAATAGTAACGCATGGCAGCAAAGAAATAACTACGTACAGATAACACACTATTTCAACTCCTATCGCAATGCGCCGTATAGAAATTACTATCATGACAGACGTAAAAATAACGAGCACAATTTTCAGCGTACATTTAATAACAGTCGATCTTTTCAGCAGCAAGGACATCAGCAACAACATATTATGATGAATGAAACAGACAATAGGTGTCATCTATAGCGTAACACGTCAGTAAGAAACAACAGAACAGTTCATATAGTGGATATGCCACAGCATCCTCCCGTAAAATAAATAACGGCACGTACGATAGATTTTAACCAGATACAGCACAGATTGCATATTACAGTAACGGAAACATTACTTTTGACACGCAGAATTTTGTTCACGAGAATGTTATTTGAAACATGCTTTGTTGAATGCTCCACTTTTATCGCACCCAGATCTTACTAGAAATTTTTCCATTGCTACCGACAGTTCCAACACCGCTTTAGGCGTACACATTTTCCAGGAAATCGAAGAAGATGGTTCTACAGTAATTAAAAACATCGCATTTGCAAGCCGCATTTTGTCACCTGCTGAACGAAATTACTCTGTTACAGAATTGGAAACATTATGTGTTGTATGGGCTTTCACGAGATTTAGGCATTTTCTTTATGGCAGACACACCACCGTTTACACTGACCATAGAGCCAAACAATTTTTGCTTTCAGCCAAATTCACTCACGATAGATTAAGTAGATGGAAGCTGTATTTACAGGAATTTAATTTTACGATTGTTCACATTCCCGGCACACAAAATGTTATAGCAGACGCACTATCGCGTTCTCTCAGCAACAATCAGCAAGACGTAGCAACCCACTTCTGCAAAGCAAATTTCAGTGTCATGTACATTCAGCAAGTTGCATTTGAAAATTTTATTTCATCGTCATTACAGGACATAGCACAAGAACAAAACAAAGACAATGTGTGGAAAGAAATTAAACACCTTTGGCTAGATAAGAATAATGTTACGATTAGAAACCACTACACTGTGCACAATGACATTCTGTTTCGCCGCTCTCATCCTGACAGCAACAATTGGTTATTATGCATTCCTGACGAATTGGTCAACAAATTAATTTGGTACACTCATTTAAGCTACGCACATTACGGAGCACGAAAATGTTTTCTTATACTGAGACAGAACTGTTATTTTGCCAACATGGAGAAACGTATACGACGAGTTTTAGCGTCTTGTAAAATTTGCCAGAAAGCTAAATCAGACACCACTTCACATATTCCTCCTTTATATCCCATTATACCTGTGAAATTAAGACACATGGCCGCAGTAGACATTTTTGGTCCGATTCCGAGAACTAACAGAGGTTTTTGCTACATTTTTGTCGCTGTTGAGCTCACTTCAAAATTTGTTACTTTCACTCCGTTACGTAAAGCTACTGCTAAAACTGTTTCGAAAGCATTTGTAAAACATTTTCTATCTCATGTAGGGCATGTAATGAAAGTAATTTCTGATAATGGATCTCAATTTCGTAGTAGTGTATGGACACGCATGTTACGAGCCAGAAACATTTCTCCGATTTATATATCCAAGTACCACGCTTCTTCGAACCCTTGTGAAAGATTAATGAAGGAAATTGGTAAGCTGTGCCGAATATACTGCCACAAAAGACATATTGATTGGGATACACACATACTCTCATTCCAAGATGTAATTAATTCCATTCCAAATGAATCCACTATGCTATCTCCGACTGTTATACTGAAAAACGTTGAACCACCGAACAAAATTAAAGAATTAATAGAATTTCCCAAAAGTCGTCGCCTACGACACCACGAAATAATTGACATTGCGCTGAACAACATCAAACGTGCCGCAGAGCGCCGGAGAAGACAGCAAAAACAGGTTTGTACACGCCGCGTCTTTCACGTTGGACAGAAGATACTAGTACGTACACACTATTTATCCAGCAAATTAAAAGGTAAGTGCAGTAAATTTGAACTTCTATACGCAGGTCCATATCGGATTCGCAGCATCCCTCACCCCAATGTTGTACACGTCGAAACTTTGAGAACCAGAAAATCGAAAGGCAATCACCATATCTCAAACATTAAACCGTTTATTGAGTGAAACCACTGTATGATTCAACACACTATGATGCCATTTACTAATGCAATTATTTCACGTGACTAATTACTGATGATTATCGTATTTTTTCTTGGCAAGTGCCCGGCAAGGTAAGGTTAGCAGGTCGCTCTTCTTGTCGTTACACATCAGACCGTGCACATTTTCCATTTTTTTGTGTATGTGACTGTACTCCAGTTTTGTTTGTATGGACTATGAAATAGTTAAGATATAACACACACCAGTCGACTTTGACATTTTTTTTGCCTTATGACATCTCAACATCGTGACTGTTTCACATTTTTTTTTGCTGCTGCATTGTATTATTCTGTGTATATCTTTGTTTTTGAACACTGTCAATGTTTTTGACATATTACGTTTTCTGTCATGTTATGCTGTAGGGTTAATTATGTTACCATAAACCAGTCATTATCTAGTGGGTATATGTTTTAAATGCAGGACATTAATCTTTGTTCATCAATTTCAGAAAGAAATGATGTATGTAAGAAATAAATTCAACAGAAATGGGAATTTCACCTACGGAATAACCGAAAGGAGATGCGATAACTTTATGAGGAAGAGTAAATGGATCAGGATTAACAAACATTAACAAGAATATACTATACTCATCACAGAATAGCAGTCTTAACTAATTTTTTCTTTCAGAATACAAGGTGATTGATGCAGGCTGTCAGAGAGAACTACACATCTTAGTTTTAGTGATGAAATATGCTAGAGATAAGGAATAGTTATGTAATGAGTAATGAAGTGATTTTTTGCAGATGATAGTGAATACTGATGAATAATGATGAAGGATATGGTATTATGAATAATGAAGTTTTTCTTTACAGGTGATGATAATGGTGAAGTTATGATGATATGGATAATGAAGTTTTTTTTTTTTCTTTACAGATGAGGATAATGTTGAAGTAATGTATTTATGCTACGTAGTTATTTAAGTATTTGTTGCAGTTTGCTTTGACAGCAGGTGTTACATTGCATAGTAGGATGACTGAAAGTTTTGGAAAGGACAGCTATGGAACACATTTTTATACACACTTCACTGCCTGTTAATTCGAAGTTCGCTACTTTTCAGCATAGTGTGCGTTTCTTCTTTCAGGTCAATAATCCGTTTTTGTATTTTTTCCAGGAGAAGTTTTTCATGACACTTACTAAACCTGTTACTTATTATACCTGTTCTAGTACTTGCATTTTTATATTTTTTACCCATTTGTGTCTATCGTTTATAAATGTGATCACATGTACTGCCTTGTTACATAATCTTGCTACAGCTGACTCATGACGAATGACGTTACCTATCCTCATTTGCTGCAATAGGTCAAAAGCAAATAGTGTTATGTATCAGCAATTAATTATCGATCCCAACGCAATGCATTGCTACCAAAAAAATGTATTACCAGTCCCACATAATGTCACTAGTTTATGATAATTCTGAATAATACTGATCAATTATGAATAGCATGTCACTTGGGTAATGACCTCTTAATGAGACTATATTCAAAATAATGCTTTGTCACTAGCTAATAACTGCCACTGTTTATTGTAATGATACCACTTATAATGCCTGTGATTATTAATGATTTGACTGTAATTAACTGATTTTAATAATGCCTTTGTAATGATCTGAATACTACTGAATGAGGAACACTGTTTATTGTAATGAGTACTTGTAATGCCCATGATTATTAATGCTATGACTGTAATTAACTGATTTTTAATAATAACTTCGTAATAATCTGAATAATACTGAATGATGATTTTATTCAATACTTGCTGGCCACTGAGTGCCAATAATTAATGTCACTCCACGAATTGTTATTAATTATGCCATTGATTAGCTCTTGTTTCCAATGTTGATACTTTGTAATTTGAAATGAATGTGACTGTTTAATAATGCTTTGTAATTAGGAGAAGGCTAATAATTCTTAATATATTGGAATTTCAAATGATGCCATACTTTGTTGTTGGAAATGAATGTGACTGTTTCATAATGCTTTGTAATTAGGAAAAGACTAATGATTCTTAATAGATTGGAATGACACATAATTAATTAACTATGGTACTGTTTAATAATGCTTTGTAATTAATTAAGGCTAATAATTCTTACTATATTGAAATGACAAATGATCAATTAATTAACTGTAATTAGACAAATGATTAATTAACGACAAATGATTAATTAACTGTAATTAGACAAATGATTAATTAACGACAAATGATTAATTAACTGTAATTAGGAAAAGGCTAATGATTATTGGAATGACAACTGATTAATTAACTGTAATTAGGAGAAGGTTAATGATTCTTAATTATACTTTGTAACTGAAAAGAATGCAATCATTTCATAATGCTTTGTAACCAGGAAAAGAAGGCTACTGATTCTATGTACAACAATTAATGAACATTTTTCTGTAATACTACATACTTGGTACAGAAATGTTCAATAACTGGGCTATGAATGCCACAAACTACTAATTAAGTCTGTAATTGTCAATATTATGTGACATAATGTCCTTCTCCTCATAAGCTAACTACCCTGAATTACTGCAATGTCCATTTGTCCTGTTTATCCTAGTGATCATGGAGCACTATCTTTGGTTTTGCACTAATTCTACGTTGGTGTGCCTTGTAAGAGTGTGGTGTTGACACGACATGCTGTCCACCACCGTGAGCAATGAAGACGTTATTATGGTCCCACTGTTTGGTGTACCTAATGTACTGCCAAAATGAAAACATGGAACATTACTACGACAGTTCAGTGTCTTTGCTACACTGATAAATTCTGATGGGAAAAGATCTTCAAGTTGTGTCACTTGGTGTTGTACTTCTGTGGAAAGATATGGACTTTCAGAGCAGCTGTGTGCAATCTAAAGTGCTACAACCATGATGCAATCCTTCCCTTTCCTATCCTGATTCTTGTCACATAAAGAAAAAATTTTTTTGGTAACATCATTTATGTTCATAGGTTATACATTTTTCGATTCGCTGAACTCCAATGCGAGTACACTTATGTCACTTGTCAACATAATATTTTTTGCCAGTCTGTTTATTTGTTCTGCATATGCTAAAGAATTTTTTCAGTGCCTGTGCACTTTGTTATCTGTCAAAAAATTTGTATATACATTTTTCTGATTTGCTACTATGTTTTGTACTCACATTTTGTCTTTGTCTGATATATTTTGTACTTAGTGCGTGTGCACAACATATACTTTATGTACTACATCTAATTATTCTTGCCAGTCTGTTTATTTGTTCTGAATATGCTAAAGAATTTTTTCAGTGCCTGTGCACTTTATTATCTGTCAAATAATTTGTATATACTTTTTTCTGATTTGCTACTATGTTTAGTATTCACATTTTGTCTTTGTCTGATATATTTTGTACTTAGTGCGTGTGCACAACATTTAAATATTCTGTAAGTTGTAGAATTTTGTTAATTAAAGAAAAATTTTGCCGCGCTTGGCAAGTCCAAATGACTCACCATCGCTGCCAAATTTTTGCCCCCCCAGTGGAGGGTTATGAAACACGTATGTAACATAGCAGCGATGGCGAGGCATTGTAGCATCTGTGACCAGAGAGTATGCGCTTGACCGCGCGAGTGTTGCGAGCGGTTCTCAGTGAGTAGCAGCCAGTCTGTCGTTGCGAGTCTGTCAGTTCAGTCGTTGCGAGTCTGTAGCTCTGTCTAGTTGAGAGCAGTACTCGGTCTGTAGTCGTCATGCAGAGCGGTCGGTCAGTAGTAGCAGCCCAGGGCGGTTGTGTGATGTAGGCGGTCGGCAACACTGGTCAAGATGGTGAATAAGGTATACTGTTAATTAATATAATTATTAGATAATGAAAGATTGTAATTATTCTCCAACAAGTTCCCCAATAATAATTTTTATTCCAAAAGCATTTTTTCACAAATTTAATTTTTATTGAACTAAAGATCTCGTTGCACTTCCCATTTCATTCCACTTCTTTTGAAGAAAAATTCCACTAAAATCACAAAAAAAGAGAATATTATTATTTGCAATGCAGTTCCTCCAAGCGGTGCGCAACAACAAGAGCAGATATGTGACATCCATTTATTCTGAGGTAAGACTTTAATTCTGATTGTTTTACACAGGGCCAAAGACCGATATTTCGGTTTAATTGAATTTTCTTGTCACTGAATGGACTTTAATTTTTTGAAGGATTTATATTTGAGTCAGATTGCGAATTTCACATTTTTGTTGCCATTGTCAGTACATTTCATTGTGGGCAGGTTACGCATAGAGCCATGTCCATCAGCATTTCTAATTAGTATCGTCCTTTTCTTTTAAAATTTTTTGTGGGGAGGTTACACTTGGCTCCCATTTGTATTGAGTATTGTCACTTACATTTCTTTTAAAATTGCGGTGGGGAGGTTACAAGGTCTAACCTAGAAGTGCCATCATTTTTATTCAAAAAGTCTCAGACATTAAAAACAGAGGAGTACAATCGTTTAAGACAAAAAGTCACACTAGATCTTTCCACAGGGGAACTGTGGGGTAATCACAATACCATCTTGCATATAATCATGTAATGGATATAAGGAGATTGTGCATGCTAGTGTAGCATGTCTGCCGGTATTTAAACATTCTTTTTCGATTTTTTTTAATCATGACAGACTACAGACCTAAATTTTCCTAATGCATGAAGTATATGAACGTGTAAAGGGAATTGTGAGAATTAAATATGTGTTTCAGTTGATAGTAAAGTACAGTTCTGTAATATTTACTGTTCTTCAGGACCACTCACTGAACCATTTAATTTTAAATATGAAAAGAGAATTATTTACTACCTGTTAGATGGTTCCAATGTAAGAGCCATTTCGTGGCTGCAATACACTATATAAATGTTACTTTAGCAATAATACCTGTCAGTTGTACCTTATAAGCCGTTTAAAGTGGACTCACAATGTTTAGAACATGTCCAGCATATTTAAACAGATATGATACTGTGTACTGTGTTTTCCTGATGTAACAAGTGTCTGTGAGCAAGCGAGCGAGATAGCGCAGTGGTTAGCACACTGGATTCGCATTCTGGAGGACGATGGTTCAAACCTGCGTCCGGCCATACTAAGATAGGTTTTCCGAGATTACCTTAAATCGCTTCAGACAAATGCCGTGATGTTTCTTTGAAAGGACACGGGCGATTTCTTTCCCCATCCTTCTATAATGCGATGGGACCTATGACCTTGCTGTTTGGTCCCTCCCCAAACTCAAAGAACCAACATGGCCTTTTTCACAAGGTGCTTTATGTTTTTTTCATATTCAAGCGATGAAAAACCTTTTATAACGTGCTGATTGCTATCCACTTGACATCTTCTGCGTGGGATTCGGTGTAAAATGAACACATTTTACACCAAAAAAATTTTTTATAGTATGGTAATGTACAGGCCACTTCCGGTTTTTATACTACCGAACTAAACCCTTTATATCATATGTTACATCTTAACTTATGAGACCCTTTCCATGTATATCCACTTTTTTACAGGACTGAAGATAACAACAAAGTCTGCTGAAACCGGTTACCTGAAGTAAAGAAATATTTTATGTGAGATTCGTTGTTGAATGGTTTTTAACAATTAAAACAGTACTCTTAAAATGACAAAATTCAAAGAAACAGATGCGTAGTATTCGAATCCAGCTTCAAACGCCTGTTGATTTGTGACTTTTCCTGAAGTGATACAGTTTCATTCAGCGCAAGAGCTGTGTAACTACATCACTGGAGCTTCCAAATGGTAGGTTATGAATCCGTACAGCGCGAACTTCGAATATCGCGTGTTTTATTGACTATATACTTATTTTGTCCGATGCCAATACAGGATTCACGGCATCGTTCAATTTTGACAACGCACTCGTATATTATGTATAGATACGTAAACAGCAATCACTGAAATCACATATAAGAAACTACTTCATTAGTTTGTATTAAATCGTTTCGTTGAATCACTGATCTATTTCCTCTACCTTAGGATGATTCTGTCTGAAGAGAAATCCGAATTGGGTCGTGACAATCGAAGCTTTATGAATGTGGACGATGAAAAAGTGATTCTGAAATATGGTGTTACAGAATAATATTGCTAATTGGAGGAGATGATCAAATGAGTGGTGAAGTACTAGCTAAAATTGGAGAAAATGATGTTTATAGCAAAACTTCTCCTAAAGGTACAGACTGGAAGGACACATCCTGAGGCATCAAAGAATGGTTAATTCGTTAATGGACGGAAGCATGTGTATGTGGCAATGGGTAAACGTAGTTCTTAGAGACCAGGATTAGCTACATTACTCAGGTTTAAGTTGAGACAGATTTAGTAGTTGAGCAAAAGCGATGACGAACTCGTGGAGAACTTAATCAAACCAATCTTCGATTGAAGACCACATCATCAACTTGTAACTAAACGATACCGATATACTTCAAGGGCTTGTCAATGATGTGTCGAGGAACAAATTGAGGATAAAAACCCGTATCTGGAAGCGTCATCCAACGAGGCTACAAAAAGTGCAAGTTATGGGGGAATATGTCTAGCAATAGGCCTACCCTACGGTAGAAGACCTGAGTTTTTACAGGTACGCCACTACGCTTAGCGGTCTCTACAGTGCCGTTGTGAAGGCCTGCAGGATTTCGTCGCCCTTTTATCGCCATGAACGCTGTCACACCTATTGCGAGAAACTATAGTAGACTTCTATCAGCATATAAACTGACGTTTGTTGCTAAGCTGGTGGATCAATGGAGGAGACTGGCGCCCATAGCCGAAGCTTTGTAGGCATCTAAATTTGTTTATATCAGTTTGTTACACCCTACACGAACTTTAATCCATTGCGCTATTTAATTTTGTAAGAATTAAAATGCGCATCCAGATTGGGATGATTTAATTCGGTGATTTTATGATCCACATAACTTTTTAGGGCTAATTAATAAGTCTACAGACCGAATATTGACATAATCATCTTAATAATTAGAAGACCATGAAGCAATTGCCATAAATGAATATGAGATGTGGTGAGAAAAAAGAACGAGGAAATAATGCTGAATAATAAATATATACAACGTTTTCAGAATTCCGTGTTCTTAATATCCTCGCCATAAATACGCCTGTATTGTGTACCGCGAGAGCTTCGAGTCTAAAGAGCAGATCTATCCAACTGCAAAATTTTATTCATAGTTATTTAGTAATAGACTAGGGGAGAATCAACTCATGTCTTTGGAAGAAGACATCTTCATAATAGATAACGCTACTGGACAGTCCGTGTTTAATTGTAATATATCTCAATTAATGTACCGTAATATTGATCAGGTAATGCGTTGGATCCCAGTAATTACACGAAGCGGTATCCTATACCGTAATTGTTCTAAACATCACAATGTAATAATATAGCGTGTTTTAGAATACTGATGGAACACCTAAGTGGGTGGAAATTTTTGCAGAGATGCATTCGTAGAGAATTTAATTAATTTTCGTCCCGAACTTGTGTCAATGTGATCAGCTGTGCAGATGGCAATACGTAGAATGCTTGCATGCTTAGCGTTAATGTTGGCTGCTAATAAAGCATGGATGGGGGCAGTCTGGCACACTTTTTAACTGCCGATGTAATTTGTATTATTACGTGACAACAGTAATGAATTTTACCATCTGACACCATTGATTTTATATTGCCTAGTAATATTACAAATACTGATATGAAACAGATGATGGTCCATGGACATAAACTGTTTGTTCAGTAAAGATATTTTATTGGGGCCTCTCTGCGGCAAATCATGACGTTGTTCCTTAGTCTTCATCTATTTATTTATTGACCCAGCCTCGCCTTTTCATTATCACGGAGATGTATTTCAGATAACACTCCTGCAAAGCCATTTCCTAAGACAGTTGCATGATTCTCTGAAGAAAACAATTTTTTATTTAATTCAGTAACTATATTTAGAAAGATATTGTTAAATAGTGTACACATATCTGACTTATCAGTAAAAAAAATTACTACTTACTGAATTTATTTCCTCGAACTTAAGTTGCTGGCCGGGCACTTCCTTCAGGACTGAGCTTATGGTTCTAACTTTATCCTGAAAATTGGCTACTGAATTTACATACCACTTGTTTTTGCGTACCTCATAACATTTAAGCATCTTACAGTACTGTTTGCAACAGGTTACTGCACCGCTATCGTGACTATTTCTAACGTTTTCATGTAACTCTCACTTTGTTCTATATACCATCCTAATCATATTAGACAGCCACCGAGAATACCTGTCGGTTTTAGTATCCTGTTACAAATGTTCTAAAGGAAAGAAACTACCAGAGAGCATAAGATATGTGTTAAGGAATACATTATACATATTGTCTACGTTATTAGCATATTCTGCCACCCATGTTCTTTAATGAGATTAAGTCTTTGTTGCCATTGGGTTATTATTTCAAAATTATTTGTAATTATATCCATGCATATTATAAAAATGGATATACGTATGTATGTATTTTCTACATCTCATCCTAAACCACTGGACCGATTTCAACCAAACATGGTACACACATCACTTACTGTCTCGAAAAAAATCACTGTAGTGGTCAGAACCATTTACCTGTCAAAAGTGTGGGACTGAGAGTGGAAAATCATTGTAGCCCAAGACGCACGAACACCAATATTACAGTTGTCCAGTATTTGAGAATGAGAACACTTAGTTACTTGCTACAAACTTTGCACATAATTTCAGACCTTTACGAACCTTCTTGCTGTAAACCACCACAAAATGATGGAAGGAAAAAAAGTCTATCACTTACTATAATTTTCGCTGGTCATGCAGTTAAACTCCCGCATGAAGCATGACATTTGAAGTTATTACTTCTTTCCCTAACTGTATTCGCGACACATTTTTCAGACAGTATTCTCATATACCACTGAATTAACCTACAAAATATGTCATTGTGCGACGCACAGTTTAGGATAATGAGTAAAAACTGCCGCATCTTGCATGACGTTTAGATTTATTTCATTTTATTTGTTACTTCTTTGCTACTAAATCTATTCACTACACATATCGCAGACAGTAGGCACGTTAATGTCATGTAACTGTCAGGTCCACTGATTAGCTTATCTGAAGACGGCATACGCCAAAGCCCGTCAATTTGGGTCAGTAAAGTAATTTTGTGTTCAGTTAATGACTTATTTCCTTGCGACCCACTCAGCTCTCTACAGACTACATATATTGTTTACCATGGTCGCTATCCTCCTTCGTGACTTTACGTCAAAGCTTTTAATATACCACTGGATGTACCTCCAACATTACATCATTGTTCAGCACTTAGCTATGGAGCTATGACGTCATAAACATTGAGCTGCATGAAAATGAAACTCCACGGCGAAATTCGCCAGGGATCCAGGTGAAATATGCGAACAAATACGTATCAAATATGTTAAACATACATAAAATGTATATGACATGTGGATACGTAGGTAAGACCACTCATGAACAGCTCGTCCTAAACCACTAGAACTATTTCAAACAAAATTGGTACACATACGATTATTAGTAAGATCTGGAAGGAAATAATGTGGGGATAAGAACTACCAGTTCTCCTACTCTGGTGAGCGTGATAACGGGGAGAGAGAAGGGGGGAGCAGATGATGGAGTGACAGCGAGGGGGAAGGAGGAGATGGACACAGATAGGGTGGAGGAAGAGATGGAGAGAGGGAAAGGAAAGAGGAGGAGATGGAACAGACAGTGGGAGGAAGAGACAGGCAGATAGAGTGAGGAGAAGAAGATGAACGGAGAGAAGGGTTGTAGGTAACGGATTAGAAAGCGAAGGAGATGGACATAGTAAGGGGAGAGAAGGAGACGGACAGAGAAACGAAACAGGGGGAGATGAATATGGAGAGGGGGAAGCAGAGATGCACACAGAGAATGGAGAGGAGGAGATGAACGTAGAGGGGGTGGGGGAGGAGGAGATGGACGGAGGGGAGAGAAGTAGGTGCTCAGGAGGGGGGGGGGGGGAGAGCAGATGGACAGAGCAGGTGTGAATGGGGAGATGATCAGAAGGAGGGAGGAGGGGGAAATGGACTAACAGAAGATCAGAATAAATACATACCGAGGAAGTGCCAGGTACTCAGCTAGTTGAACACATGTGCGTGTGATCACAAATTTCTTTTAGAGTTAAAGTTTGTGCATCATGGTCTGAAAGCTCACTAATGGAATTCCCCTCTATTAATGAAAAATGAACAAAAATGTAGACTTTAGTTCGTCTACTGTTCCTCTGCATTCTGTTTGGAAACAGTACAATAAAGATGGAGATGATTCGTGTTTAGGAACATAAAAGCGCAATAATCACTCACAGACGGCAGGTGCCAGCACTAGCAGTGGACAGTATATAAATGGGGTTCGAGGGAAGCGTGGAACAGTACAGTCGTTGTCGTAATGCGGAAATCGAATAATGGATATGTCGTCCAAATGGGCATGACCATTGGCTTCCGGGCCAGGGGCGGAAGCATTTTCGAAACATCTAAGTTTATAAACTGTTCGCATGTAGCCCAGGTTAAAGCATGGCGTGCACGGCAAACTGGTACTCTCCAAAACTGTCACCCAGGAACTGTGGTGCACCACAGTGGTGAATGACGTCTGTGAAGACGTGTTCGGGCGAATAGAAGTTGCAACTGTTGAAAAACTGACGGCCCAGAAGAATCAAGGGGATACCAACAGTGTCTCCTCAACTATTGTTCAGCGAACGTTGCTACTTTTGGGTCTCCGCAACAGGCGTCTGTTTCATGGTTCAAATGGCTCTAAGAACTATGAGACTTAACATCTGAGGTCATCAGTCCCCGTGACTTAGAACTACTTAAACCTAACTAACCTAAGGACATCACACACATCCATGCCCAAGGCAGAATTCGAACCTGCGACCGTAGCACAAGCGTGGTTCCGGGCTGAAGCGCCTAGAACCGCTAGGCCAGTGGCCAGCCACCTGTTTCATGAATCCACAGTTCCGCCATCTGCCGCAAATGCAGCAACTCTGAAATATCTCGATAGTGCTTCGCGGAGGGGGCGTTTTCTTCCCTCCATACATTCCACTATACGTCCACGGAGCTTATACTGTATTGTTAAAATACAGACGTTGTTCAAAAACAGACACTGACACCATCAATGATGTTCTCTTAATTTATTACGTGTTCAGTTCTTACTATGAAGGTGGACATCAAAAAGTATTTTCAAATTCAGAGGAGAAATGAAAAGGTCTAACCGCAACGAAAACCACCGAAGTTTTAATAACTGCCAACTGAATACGCGTTATTCTCTCCATGACACTCTCTCCCCCGCTTCGCGATAATAGAAAACTCCACTTTTTTGAACTTTTTCGATGTTCTCCATCAATCCTATCTGGTACCGATGCAGCACCGCGCAGCAGTTCTGCAGAAGAAGACGGTGAACGTTGTGTAAGCAGTCTCTTTAGCAGGCCTGTTTTATCTTTTAAGTGTTTTGCCAATAAAATGAACTCTGCGGTTCGCCCTTCCGACAACATTTTCTATGGAATCGTTCAAGTTTAAGCTGTCCGTAATTGTACTCGGAGATATTTAGTAGAATTTACAGCCTTTAGATTTGTGTGGTTTATCGTGTAACCGAAAGGTAACGGATTCCTTTTGCTGCTCATGTGGAAGACCTCACACTTTTCATTATTTAAACCCAACTGACACTTTTAGCGCCATACAGGTATATCGCCTAAGTTATTCTGTAGTTGGTATTGATCTTATTTACCGTCTACTAAAGTCATTATGAGTGCATCATCTGGAAACAATAATATACGACGGCTGCTGAGATTGTCTCCTAAATCGTATATGTAGCTTAGGAGCAGCAGATGGCTTATAACATTTCCTTACTGAACGCCGATATCACTTCTGTTTTATTCGATGATATTCCGTCAGTTAGTCAGTTACTACAAAATTTGACCTTGCTAACAGAGAACGACGAACCCAGTCACACAACTGGGACGGTACTCCACAAGCACGCAAGTTGATTAGAAGACGCTTGTGAGGAACAGTGTCAAAAGCCTCATGCAAATTTAGAAACATGGATTGAATTTAAGATCTTCTGTCGAAAGCACTCATTACTTCATGTGAATAAAGAGCTAGCATTGTTTCACAAGAACGACATTTCTCGGAGTCGCTACTGACTATGTGTCAATAACAGGCTTCCTTCGAGATAATTCGTATTGTTCGAACACAATATATGTTCCAAAATCCTACAGCAAATCAACTGAATGATATGAGTCTGTATTTCAGTGTATTACTCATATTTATTTTCTTGAGTATTGGAAAGGCCTGTGGAACTTAAAGGTCTTAACGTACAGATTTTTTCTCGACTGCGCGGTTATGTGTGACTGCTAAGTATGAGGCCATTTATCAGCGTAAGGAATAGAATCTAATCCGGAAAACTTGCATTTATTGATTTGAGCTGCTTTGTTACACTGTGGATATCTACTTCTGGGTTACTCACGTCGGTACCTGTTCTTGATTCATATTGTGTAATTCCTACTTGGACTTCTTTGGTGAACCAATTTCGGTAAACCGAATTTAGTTACTCCCCTTTAGTAGCACTCTCACCGATAACATTACCATAGCTATTGTGCAGTGAAGTTATTGATTGTGTCTTGACGGATGGATACATTATTTACGATCAGTGGCTCTTTAGATTTTCTGCCAGATTTCGAGACATACTGTTAAAAGCATCTCCCATTGAAGTCCACACTAAGTTTCGAGCTTCAGTAAAACATCGCCTAGTTTGATGATTTTGCGTTGTTTTAGATTTGGTACACTTTTGTCGTTGCTTCTTCTAGAGTGTTAAGACCTTGTTTTTGTACCGTGGGGGATCCGTTGCATCTGTTTCTAATTCATGCGGAATAAAAAAAAATAGTTCAAATGGCTCTGAGCACTATGGGACTTAACTTCTGAGGTCATCAGTCCCCTTGAACTTAGAACTACTTAAACCTAACTAACCTAAGGATATCACACACATCCATGCCCGAGGCAGGATTCGAACCTGCGACCGTTGCGGTCGCGCGGTTCCAGACTGAAGCACCTAGAACCGCTCGGCCACACCGGCCGACTCGTGCGGAATAAATCTCTCAATTGTCGTCTATATTGTTTCTTTGAATCTAAGCCACATCAGATCCACACTTACATAGTTAGTTTGTAAGGAGTGGAGACTGTCTCGTAGGAAAGCGCCAAATGAATTTTTATCTCCTTTTTTAAATATAAATATCTTCCGTTTATTTTTGATGTATTTGGATGTTACGGTATTCAGTCTCCCTACAAACTAAGTCACTAAACAGTCTATCTATGATGATGTTCTCTATCGGCTTAGGATTATTTGTTCCTAAAGGTCAAGTATGTTTTCGCAACCACTTACACTTCGACAGGGCTCCAGAAGTAAATGCTCAAAATAATATCCCGAAACAGAATTTGGTAAGGAGCCTGTTTTATGCCTGCCACCGATTTTAGCATGCATTTTCGCCATCACTATAACTGTATGAATGGGGAGACTTTTTGAAATGACTAGTTCTTTGAGTCTTTCAGTAACTACACCATCTGGGACGACGATCGGTAAAAAGTATCAGTTATTAACTTATTCAGGTAGTGAAGTATAACAAGTACCCTTATTAACTCAAAGGAACTATCTACTTTAGTTTCGCTACGAAATAAACTGTATCTAACGCCAACTCAATATAATCTGTCCTTCGTAATCATTTTGGATCATTTGTAAAAAAATTCAGCTGAAATCATCTCCAGCTTTAGCCAGCTTTCAGTACCAATAAGGATTTGAATTTCAATGATTTCTACTAGCGCTTGGAGCTCTAATTCTATGCCAATACAGCTACGACAATTTCGAATCAATAGTTCGTTCCTCCTGGTTCTACCTTCATCCTTTGTTTGACCTGCAGTAACTATACAGCCTTTTCACTTTAAACATACAGTAAATCTCCAGCCAATTATTCAAAAACAGTACCCCGTACACTGCGTATGATATAATACTGCACTACAAACACCTTTGACTCAGTCTGACGTTTAATCAGTACCTACTTAGGTCGACCGATCGAGATGGGCCGGTGATTAGCGCGCTTGACTCTGATCACGAAGGACAGATATTCAAATCACCGTTCGTCGTTTCCCTAAATTTCTTAATGCAAATGAAGGCGTGGTTCATTCTGAAAATGACACGGTCGGTTTCCTACCTTATACCTCCTCCTATCAAAGCTTTTGATCCATCTCTAACGTCTTCCTCGTCGACGGGACGTTAAACACAAATGATCCTCTTTTTTCCTCACTAACGAGTTGCTTTTGTTTAGCACGATCGATGATTAGCCTTTCCGAGAGAACCTTCCCTTCTCTCACCACCGTTCGCAACACTCGTATAAAGATACAGCAAATGTTTGGCTTCTTTACTGACAGCAGGGATTGGAAGGCGAGAAGGCGAGAGCGCGTAACAGCTAATGTAGTTGGAAATCCATCTCGGCGTAAAAGAGATATGTGACAGTCAGCTCAACGGAGCCGGTGATCTAACTGAAACCGATGTCAGGGGGATGGAAGGACGAAGAACGGGATGCTGGAGAAAGGGAGGGATAAGGTTTTGTATGTTTCTTTTTGAGTGTGCAGCGAGCAGGGAGATAATAGTGGAAATGACACGAACTGTCTAACTCTTTTCAACCCTGCTTGAAGAAATGGAATCGACTCAGGACAGAATTGCCCATTATACTATACTAACGAACCCGACAATGTTTCTCAATTGCTGAATATGTACGGCGAACGGTCATGCGTCCTAATATGGGGTATCCGTGTGAATTGTGCCAGGACGCAAATTTTGATTCTTTCACCCATTTTGATAGTATGGAATTCGAATATAATAAATTTTGTAGAATACAAATTCAATATCTGCTTTCTTTTCGTTTTTGGTTTACGTTATTTTTAACGTTCTCCTTATATTTTGTACACAATACCATTACAATACTTATGAACAAGCAGCATTTTTCGTTTTTTGGATACTCTGTGGTAAGAGCATGAACTAACATAGTATGAAGTACCGGTTCGTGAAAGGGCAACATATAACTGACCATGAAAGAAATTGGTTACTTAAATGCCCTGCTACCGCAGTTAAAACCGACTGCGAGGAAGAAAACAAAGCATCACATTTTCGCGGAACAATATACAGAGTTCTGTATACAACTGTTGTTTAAAAAATATATAAGCTTTTTCCTAACATTGGGTGGCGCACGATAAACAGGCCCCGAACACAGACGGCTTGCCACTTGCGCACAAATTATAACTCGCCACGAGCAGATACAACAACAAATAGGTAAACATGTTATATAATAAAAAAATACCAGATAAGCTAATGCAAAGGTCCATATTTAATTAACTGATTTTCTCTTTTACATGACACTAGGTGCTGGAAATGATTTGTGTCTACTTCATTGCACTTTTGCGAGCGCCCGAACATGCTAATATACACTTCAGTCAATATCAATACTCAAAATGTTATTACAAACTTCGTGTTTCAAATCTTTTAACGTACTTACGTCATCTATCCGTAAAATTCCTCAAAGATTCGCGTATATACATCAGTGTTCACTGTTGATTCAAAAATATGGGACTCACCATCAGACTTACTGACACAGTACACCACATTCCTATTTTTTCACCGTCGAAAGATTCCTCATTAATCGTATAGGGATTTTTTGTTGACCAGTGTTTGGTGTTATTGGAGTTTATACATCCAGTCCGATTAAACCAGGCTTCATCATTCATGAAATACAGCAGACGACCTACCATTCCACTCCTAGCTGTTTGACACAGCCACGTACACTAATTCATTCGTTTTGCCTTATCCTCCTCCTTCAGTTCATGGCCATGCGTCGTTTCGTAACGCTCCATCCCTGTACAGGGAAAAACATATCGACAAGACCTACGTGAAACGTTCACCTTTTGCGACAATTTTACATGTCGACTTCTTTGGATTCTGGATCATCAATGATCACAACAATTGTAGGAATGAAGAGGATTCCATTGTTTTTTGAATTTGCAACTGATGAAGTAGTACTACACTTTGTCCCCTAATCTTCTATTCTGGACTTTGCTGGTATGGAAACGCCAGAAAACTTCCTTGTAAAAATTTACGTCGTTTCATTAAATGAACCGGTATACACTTACGACTCCACTACTGCGATTCTTTCTTGTAGAGGTTACGTCTCTGTGAGACGCACTGACCACACATAACGCAGTCCCTACAGCTTCGAAACGAGAGATGACAACTTGTGGGCGACGATGAGCACTTGGGGCTGGTTTATCATGTGCCTCCCTGTAGTAGAGGGTATAGTTTTAGCTTTTTGAATACTGCGTGGTAGGAGTTGGTCAAAGGGCACACACAGTTGACCATGGTGAATACTGTGTGGTCGTAAATCACTTCTAACATTCCCTGCATTGGGTCTCCTTTGTTGTTACTGCAAACTAAACCTTCATTCGCTTAAACTGAATGACTAAACCGGTTGGATCACTGGTATACAGCGTAGGAGAGGAAGACCTTTACAGCTGCTGGATCTTTGGGATAATCATATAAGTGACTTTTATTCATTTATTTGCTATATTATTTTAGTTCTTTATCTAGATACAAGGACAGATCAAATGTAGCACACGAATTGGCATGAATATAACACATAATTTTTCAATTAGATTTCAAATGTGTTGAGAATTATGGTCTTTAGAGTGCAGGGAATTTACGTAAAATTTCTACATGAAAAATAATTTTTTTTAAAGAAAAAGAAGTCTACATGCTGCCAGTTGTCTCTCTGGCGTACATAAATATGTTTACGGGAATGCAGAAAGCACACGCTATTGATTTACTGTACTACGCTGCATTGCCGGTTAACACATTTTGTAATATATAGTTCTGGACTCACTACCATACAACAGTACAATACGTAGCGCCACATTATATTACACTTCACAACAGTACCGTACTTGGTATCAGAATCAAGCGAGATTTCTCAAGTGTGTAGATAACTAATTATTGGCGTGCTGAGGCACATCTCAGGATTCATAGGGTCTCTGCTACTGTGCCTGACAAGCTGGGAGATTGCTCTCAGGGTGTCAAAAAATCCTTCCTGGATCTACCCGAGGTTGATCTCTTCACTGCTTCCAGAATGTCGTTGTAGGTTGATGCTCTGCCGTGGTGCGTCTTGTAGACTCTTTATAGTCATCTCTCAGCCATAAAGGCTTGCAGTAGTTTATGGGCTGACGTTTTAGCTGTCATAGGGTTCAGCTTATGCCACAGTTCCTTATTCTCCATTATTTTATTCACTGTTGTGTTACTGAAGACGTCCCTGCCCTAGTCTGTGACATCTTGTCTAATAGCAAGTGTCTAGACGATGTGGTCTGAGGTACAGATTGCTCCACATTCGCAAGTGTCTGTGGAGCGTTGTCGAATTTGCAGTAAGTAGCTGGGATATGGACCACGTCCTTACAGGTGGTGTATAGCTCTCTTGGTCCGAAGGGAATATGACAGTCTGTATCTTTCTTTTATGTTAGGGAGGAACTGGTACGTTCCTGTTTCTGGCCTTACCACATATCTTGCATGCATGACTTTCATTCCTTATTTTATGTGGCTCTTTTGCTCAGCATCACCTTCACCTTAATATATGCGTCCTTTTTGAGCCAATGGTGCGCACCCATCTTCCTTTAGGCTAGGTGTAGGAATAGCAAGCGTAGTATCATCGGCAGCCCCTGATCGGGTTTGTTCTACTCGCGGTTGTGAGGCTAAGATGATCAAATGTGTGTGAAATCTTATGGAACTTAACTGCTAAGGTCATCAGTCCCTAAGCTTACACACTACATAACCTAAATTATCCTAAGGACAAGCGCACACATCCATGCCCCCTCCGCCGGGACCATCCGCAAAGTCCATGACTGCAGCGCCTAGACCGCTCGGCTAATCCCGCGCGGCGTCAGGATAAGAGTACACTTCTCTGCGCTCTCCGTAGAGGCTGGGCTGTCCTCAACCTTCTGACTCCAAGAGCTCAAACGTTCACCCCTTTGCTTACAATAGCAATTGACAGTCAGTTGTGATACGTTCTTATTGCACTTAGTGGCAACTGAAAATCTTTTTGGCCAAATGTTGCTATTTTGTTCGAGATTTTAATGCCTCTCTGGCAGACGATTTCTGTATTAGCACTTAACGTTTGCTTTTCGTCGGTGTTTATACGAGGTACCTACATACGTCTTTTCTCTTCACAGGTTGGTCGTTTATTCCGCTTGTGCGGTTTGTCGATTCTGATGATGTTAATTTTAGTAACTTATAAACTTTTGGCATTCTGTTAACGTTATTTTGAATTTTAGATACATAGTCTTTTAAGAATTACTCTAATTTAGTCATTGTGTTGGCAGATAGGACGATTAGCAGACTGTCTGCGTAGGCGGTGCAGCCACTAACGTTTGCTGTACACTGAAGCTGGTTCAGTAATTGTTCTACGCCAAAATCCCAGAACTCTCGCCAAAAAACAGAGCCCTGTGGGCAACACGTTGGTGATACTTTTACAATTTTCGTTCCGGTACATTCTAATTGCACATGCCTGTCTGTGCTGTAATCTCTTATAGTGACGTCTAGTACAGTCCATATGCTTCAGTCATTTGAACAGGCGGGCCCGGCTCCATGAATCATTATACCCATAACATACTTGTCGTGTGAGGTATTGACAGTATTCACTGAATGACTTATCGCGTCCTCGGTGGATTTCCCTTTCCTGAAACCGTACTGCAGGGGGCTCATTCCTATTACGTGTCTGTGGTTCCTTAGGCGGCGTCGTAGAAACTTTTCCTGTACTTTGGGTAGAATATTTACCGAACAGTAAGATTTCGGTCCTCTTGCGTCTTTGCCTTCCCACTTTTTGGTGTAGTGATATTCGAGATTCTGAGGACCCGTTCCAGCCACGAAACACATCTGCCATAATTCTATCAGACCCTGGTGCGGTTTTGTTCCTTAACTGCAGCCTCATTCCCTCCTGGGAAAATGTGATTGCAACATTATCATTCACAACCTACTCCAGTAATTCAGAGCGAAGTTTCTGATGCTACTTTGTTTCTTCCATTGTTGTTCCGTCCGCCAACATAGTTCTGAGTAGGTACTGCACTGGTATCTCGCGGCCTCTCGTCATCGTGTCATAGCATCTTTAACGAGCGGAGATCCAGTGAAAAATTTCGCACAGTTTTAGCATTACAAAGTTTCGGACGAATCGTATTGCATTGTATTACTCTATTCACGAGCAACGCTTTTTTATAGACCTTCTCGTTCTCCATTTCAACGACGAGAGCAGGCGGATAGAGATTCCACCCATTAAAAAGGCGCGATTCTATTCAGTCAGTTATGAAACAAGCTGATATGAGGAACCTGGCGTATGCAAGTTGGGGATAAATGGTGGGGGTTTACCAGTGCCGACATAAGCCTTACAATCGATTAGAAAATATAGTAACGTGTGTGAATTCTTAAGGTACCAAACTTCTGAGGGCTTCGGTCCCTAGATTTACACATTACTTAAACTAATTTATGCTAAGAACAACATACATACCCATGTCCGAGGGAGGACTCGAACCTCCGGCGGGGTGGGCCGCGCAATCCGTGACATGGCGCCTCGAACCACGCGGCAAAAGATTAGAACCTCTTCGTTAATTTATTTCTGGAATACTGTCCTTCGTTAAAGACGTTGGCCTAGTCCTAAATTTAAAAAATGCGAGATAATACCGCATCTAATTTGTATGTATGTATAAGTGTTTGAGTTACTTAGATAAGCTGTATGAGTATGCACATTTTCCTGCACGCAGTAACGTATACAGTGATGTGCAACAAGCACAACTTTATTAATATACCGGCTTTCTGCCAAAACTGACCGCAAAAATGAAAAGAAAATGGCACATTCTTATTTATACAATTTTAGTCTGAACTCGTATACACGAAAACGGCACGTTTTCACAGCACAACATTTTATTTCGATCAGTCGGTGTTAACAATCCGGCTCATTTTAGTTAAAAAAATATGAAGCCTATGTACCCTCCAATGTTTATTAGAATATAGAGTTAAAATTAGAGGTAAATCGGTCAAGAACTTTTCAAAATTCTTACTAAAAACGTTTTCCCTCTACCTATATAGTGTGTCCCACCTTTAATGGTCAGCATTCACAGACATGCCAGAAACTATCACTCGAAACAAAAATGTCCATTAAACATGGGGTATAAATATGTACTTTAAGCGGTATGACACTTGTTCATCTTATATTCTGTGAAATACATCTGGTTTGCTGTACATGTGTTCATAGCTCTTAAGGTATGAATTTTAGAGCCCATGTCTACTACACCATTTTTCTTCGAATGGTCGTTCCTCTCATATCTCTGTAAACTGACCATTTCTCCTGGTACATCCTGTATACATTTACATTATATACACACTGCCGGCACAAAAATGGTATACCATTTTAGACGTTTCCAATAAACTCAAGAATTATAGTTGCAACACTGCATGTGGAGTACATGAAATGATCACGTTTACAGATCAACAGCACAAGCAGTTATGAGACACCAAGTATCGACCAGTGCTGCAACACCCACATTAGCGCATGATGTAGCCTCCACGGGTGGCAATGCAGCCGCTAACTGGCATCCAGTCGATCGTACCGATCGCGAATACTATCCCAGGATACTTTATGTCACACCCGTTCTACCTGTTCAAGTAGCTCAGTAAGAGTTGTTGGTTGACGAGTCGCACGCCTCACATCTCGTCTCATCATATCCCACAAGTGCTCGATTGGACACAAGCATGGAGATCGTGCTGGCCGGGGAAGTTGCTGCACGTCATGTAGAGCACGTTGAGTTTCAGGAGCAGTGTCTAGGCAAGCAGTGCCCTGTTGGGAAACACATCACCTTTCTGTTGCAAGAACGGGAAAAGAACGGGTTTAACAATATTTTACACGTAGCGAGTGCTGGTTAGCGTCCCCTCAAGAAACAACAAAGGCGATCGAAAGTTGTAGCTCATTGCGCCCCAGATCCTAACCCTGGAGTGAGACCAGTGTGTCTTAGAGGAATACACTCTACGAGACAGTGCTCACCCGGTGAACGTCGTACACGCAAATGACGATCACATGCATGGATGCAGAATCTGCTGTCATTGCTGAAAACCATGGCGCCCCATTCCAACTGGTCCACTGACATGACGCGTCGAATCTGTGCAAGTCGTTGCTACGGTGTGCCTGGAAGACGGGCTAGATGTATGGGTGCCTGTAGTTCAACCGCTAATAACCGGTTCGCAACAGTTTGTGTTGATATGTCTGGGCTCGTAAGCCGTCTTATCAGTGCTGTGGTAGCCGTAAAGTCTGCCGGTGCTGCCCTAACGATACGACCATCCTGGCGATCGTCTGTGCCGTGTGGACGTCCAGATATTCGTCTACGGTTGTGGGAATGTTCTTGTGAGCACTGATGAAAGCAATGTTGCACAACTGACTCCGAACGTCCAACCTGTGTGGTAATTTTCCGAAAGGGCCTTCTCGCTACTTAGAAACCACAGTCTGACCCCATTCAAACTCGCCCAGTTGCCTGTAGGAAGCACGAGTGCGTCTCCAGGGCATGGCTACTGCTTGCTTCACACGTTTGTGCCACACAGAGCCTTATGACTGTGAGCATTCCCTATTAAAGGATAACAGGTGATGCTCTGGAATGTAGAGCATTAGAAACTCAGACATTCTGCAATCACTGGCGTCGGATCGCGGAAACGAATCAGTCATGCTAGATATGTAATATCTTTACCTGTGAGTTCCTTATCTTGAATCCGTGCCAACCATAGTTCATTGACATTGTTTCATGCACTTGTAAAAAGTCTTTGTGAATGATAGTATAAACAAACACGTTCATACTGTACTTCAGAGCAACGTCTGCACACGTTTGTGTCAGGTTTTGTAATAACCAATATAATTTACGGCGGTTACGTAGTTGCTTAACGTGTCCATAAACTTAAATTGTAGTGTCATTGTTCTGCCATCCTTTTGAAGTCTCTAGATCCATAATGTACATATATAAATGTTACATATAAAAAGGTGTGGGCGATGGGGATAGTACACACTTGGGATAAAATTGCTTGGTTCTATAACTCAAAACTGATGCATGATAACTTTGTAAACGTTTTTATTCATTTTCAACAAGAATACAGATCATGTGACGTTCGCTGTTCAATTCAGGTTATTGCAAAAACCTTATTTAAAAATTAAGTTTGTTTTGTAATGAACTGCCAAACTGGCAAATGTCCAAAACTATGGAACATTCCGTCACCAAGGCTCATCATATGAGTACAAAAATTTCTCCGTCATTTATTTCAACATTGCTTGCAAGTTTAAAATGGTACCCACAACCACTAAAGATCACATAATGTACTTTCTAAAACTGTCAAGTTATTAGTTTTCTCATTATAAATATTTCTATAGTTGAAGTGGCTTATCTTGCTCTCCACCTTCGCACAACTTGTACCAGAATCCACCCCCTATTCCTAGGAATATTTACTCTATTTGACGATGGTGGACCACATGAGGAAGATTCCTTTCGTTCTCGCACAGCTGTAGATCACATGAGGCATTTTGCTTACGAACTGGTAACCCTGCTCCCCAACACAAACATCTACCAGTCTCAAAGTAATTTCCGTCGAAATGTAAGAGTTTACACCAGCGTAGTACATGAAAATATCAGCTGGTGAACATGTGATCTGCTGTTTATGTTTACACTTTTTCAGTCTGCTTATGGCCGCTTGAGTGTTGCAATATATGGCGAAGTGCGGATACTGTAAAGCCTTCCTCACACGGGACAAGACAGGTAACTTTATGTGGAAGCGGGCGGGATGTCGGAAAGTCACAAGACACAGCTTCTGAGACACGTGGGACGTGATATTTAACGTGACTTGGTGACTGTAGTGGGCTCCACCAACAACCGTCAGCTGTACCTGGCTGGCAAACCACAAAGTTTGTTTATAAAAACAGACGTCGATAAAATTCCTTTGTTGGCCCTATTAAGACGCACAGTTCCCCCTTTGTCCATTCGCTTTTTATGTTGTTTTGTCTGTGTACCACGCAAATAAGAGCTTCAATATCTAAGATCGTGTTATAAGAGAAGAAAGCTCCGTGAGCAGTCAGTGAGGACTTCAGGTTATAAAACTTCACGTCAGACAAACTCACCCCTGAGAGCGAGCGGAATTGAATTTACATAACACTGAATATTACAGGAAATAGTTATATTAGTTTACTAAGGAAGTCCCACAAACTTTAAAAGTCGAGAAGGCGAAAAAAAAGTGGATGCCCCAACACACGAACCTGATAAACGTTTTTTCTTAACTAGGTCCTCTACCAGGTATGCTATGCCGAACTTCTACAAGAAATGATCGTTTATTTCACGCCAAGATCATCTTGTTCTTCTTCTTCACTTTAGGGAGCAGACTTATAGCCTGTTTCGTCATCGGAAAACCCACCTTTGGTCTTCCTATATCACTGATTGCTACTGGTCTGTAATCTGTTACATATCTGACTGTACTTTCTGGTCCCTTTCTCTCAATATTGTAACCTCCCCACAAAAATGGAAGATAATTTTTAAATGTGAATATTCATTCTGGTAAGTGTAACCTCCCCGTAATTATTTTTAAATAATATGAATTGAATGAAAATGCAAATGGAGCCAAACGTTAGCTTCCCACAGTAATGAAAGAAAATAATTACTCAAATGTGAATGGTCATCGTGCTAACTGTAACCTTCCGTGTAAATAATATATGTCAATAATAGCGAAATCGTAACCTCCCACAAAACTGAATAATAATAAATGAGCGAAGCGTAACCTGCTTGCAAAAATGAAAGAATAATAATGGCCCAAATGTAAACTCTCCACAGTAATAAAACTCAATGATAATAAAAATGTGCAAAAATACTAAGTCCCCACAAAATTAACGTTTATGAAACAAGTAGAGTATATGTAATCACATTCATAGATGACATTGATTTAATGAACAACTGCTTATAGCACATTAATTTCATAAATAATGTCTCCTGCAAAAATATATAAAAAATGGATTATTAAGCTGAAAGAAGAAATGCATTTTATGCTGAAAAGTAGTGAACTTCGAATTAACAGGTAGTGAAATGTGTATAAAAATGTGTTCCATAGGTGTCCTTTCCAAAACCTTCAGTCATTATACTATGCAATATAACACTTGCTGTCAAAGCGAACTGCAACAAATACTTAAATAACTACATAGCATAAATACATAACTTCAACATTATCCTCATCTGCAAAGAAAACTTCATTATCCATATCACCATAACTCCATTATCATCATCACCTGTAAAGAAAAACTTCATTATTCATAGTAGCATATTCTTCATCATTATTCATCAGCATTCATTATCATCTGCAAAAAATCACCTTATTATTCATTATACAATTATTCCTTATTTCTATCATATTTCATCACTAAAACGAAGATGTGTAGTTCTGTCTGTCAGCTTGCATCAATCGCCTTGTATTCTGAAAGAAAAAATTAGTTAAGACTGCTATTCTACGATGTGTATAGTATATTCTTGTTAATGCTTGTTAATCCTGATCCATTTACTCTTCCTCACTAGGTTTGCATCTTCTTTCGTTTATTCCGTAGGTGAAATTCTCATTTCTGTTTAATTTATTTCCTTTACACGTTATTTCTTTCTGAAAATGATGAACAGAGATTGACGTCTTGCATTTACATCATACACTCACTAAATAATGACTGGTTTATGATAACATAATTAAGCATACAGCATAACATTACAGAAAACGTAATATGTCAAAGACATTGACAGTGTTCAGATACAAAAATGTACACAGAATATCACAATGCAGCAGCAGCAAAAAAAATGTAAAACAGTCATGATGTTGAGATATCATAGGGCAAAAATGTCAAAGTCAACTGGTGTTTGCTATATCTTAACCATTTCATAGTGCATACAAACAAAGCATGAAAACAATCGTACATACATAAAAAAAATGGAAAATGTGCACGGTCTGATATGTAACGACAAGAAGAGCGACCTGCTAACCTTACCTTGCCGGGCACTTGCCAAGAAAAATTACGATAATCATCAATAAGTAGTCACATAAATATAATTGCAGAAATAGTCATAAAATGTGTAAATGGCATCATAGCTTGTTAAATCATAAAGTGTCTTCATTCAATAAAGGGTTTAATGTTAAAGACATGGTGGTTGCCTTTACTTTTTCTGGTTCTCAGAGTTTCGACATGTACTACATTGGGGTGAGGAATGCTGCGAATCCGATATGGGCCTGCGTATAGAAGTTCAAATTTACTGCACTTACCTTTTACTCTGCTGGATAAATAGTGTGTACGTACTAATATCTTCTGTCCAATGTGAAAGTCTCGGCGTGTACAAACCTGTTTTTGCTGTCTTCTCCGGGGCTCTGCGGCACGTTTGATGTTGTTCAGCGCAATGTCAATTATTTCGTGGTGTCGTAATCGACGAGATGTAGGAAAATTTACTAATTCTGTAATTTTGTTTGGTGGTTCAACGTTTTTCAGTATAACAGACGGACATAGCATAGTGGATTCATTTGGAATGGAATTAATTACATCTTGGAATGAGAATATGTGAGTGTCCCAATCAATATGTCTTTTGTGGCAGTATATTCTACACAGTTTACCAATTTCTTTCATTAATCGTTCACAGGGGTTCGAAGAAGCATGGTACTTGGATATATAGATCGGAGAAATGTTTCTAGCTCGTAACATGCGTGTCCATATAACAGAACGAAATTTTGATCCATTATCGGAAATTACTCTCATCACATGCCCTACATGAAATAGAAAATGTTTTACAAATGCTTTCGAAACGGTTTTAGCAGTAGCTTTGCGTAACGGAGTGAAAGTAACAAATTTTCAAGTGAGTTCACCAGCGACAAAGCTGTAGCAAAAACCTCTGTTAGTTCTCTGAATTGGACCAAAAATATCTACTGCGGCCATATGTCTTAATTTAACAGGTACAATGGGATATAATGAAGGAATATGTGAAGTGGTGTCTGACTTAGCTTTCTGGCAAATTTTACATGACGCTAAAACTCGTCGTATACGTTTCTCCATGTTGGTAAAATAACAGTTCTGTCTCAGTATAAGAAAACATTTTCTGGCTCCGTAATGTGCATAACTTAAATGAGTATACCAGATTAATTTGTTAACCAGTTCGTCAGGAATGCATAATAACCAATTGTTGCTGTCTGGATGAGAGCGGCGAAACAGCATGTCATTGCGTACAGTGTAATGGTTCCTAATCGTAACATTATTCTTATCTTGCCAAAGGTGTTTAGTCTCTTTCCACACACTGTCTTTACTTTGCTCTCGTGCTATGTCCTGTAATGACGATGAAATAAAATTCTCAAATGCAACTTGTTGAATGTACATGACGCTGAGATTTGTTTTGCAGAAGTTGGTTGCGACGTCTTGCTGATTATTGCTGAGAGAACGAGATAGTGCGTCTGCTATAACATTTTGTGTGCCGGGACTGTGAACAATTGTAAAATTAAATTCCTGTAAATAAAGTTTCCATCTGCTTAACCTGTCGTGTGTAAATTTTGCGCAAAGTAAAAACTGTATCGCTCTGTGATCTGTGTAAACGGTGGTGTGTCTGCCATAAAGAAAATGCCTGAATCGCGTAAAAGCCCATACAACACATAATGTTTCCAGTTCTGTAACGGAATAATTTCGTTCAGCAGGTGACAGAATGCGACTTGCAAATGCGATGTTTTTAATTACTGTTGAGCCATCTTCTTCAATTTCCTGAAAAATGTGTACGCCTAAAGCGGTGTTAGAACTGTCGGTGGCAATGGAAAAATTTCTGGTAAGGTCTGGGTGCGATAAAAGTGGTGCATTCAACAGAGCATGTTTCAGGTTCATGAATTCAGAATGTGCTTGCTTATCCCAGGACCAAATACTGTTTTTACCTGTTAATTGGCATAATCTAGGTGTGTCTAAAGCAGAGTGATGAATAAATTTACGAAAAAAGTTAATTAAGCCCAAAAAACTGCGTAGTTGTTTTTTCGTTGTAGGAACAGTAATGTCACGTAGAGCTTGAAGTTTTTCCGGATCAGGCGCAATGCCTTCTGCTGAAATTACGTGTCCAAGAAATTTTATAGAAGTTTTACCAAAATGCGATTTACTAAGATTAACTGTGAGTCCTTGTGCATGAAAAGTTTCCAACAGTCTTTCAAGAATCATATTGTGTTCAGACCAGTTAGCTTCTGCAATAAGAATGTCATCTACGTACGTCGTGATTCTGTCCTTAAGTTCTGTCGGAAGTATTGTGTTCAAACCGCGAATAAAAGCTGCTGAAGAAATAGTTAATCCGAACGGTAATTTAAAAAATTGATAACAGTCGCCAAAACAGAGAAAAGCTGTGTACTTTCTGCAATTCGGATGAAGTTGAATTTGCCAAAATCCCGATTTCAAATCTAGTGTGGAATAAATAGCAGTACCGTGAAATTTCTGTAGTGGTTCTTCTAGTGTCTGTGGTCGATCTGTTTCATTAATAATTATGTCATTGATGTGACGCGAATCAAGTACAAGGCGAAGTGAGCCATCCTTTTTCTTAACAATATGTAGCGGGTTAATGTACGGACTAACTGCCGGTTCAATAATGCCTTGGTCAAGCATAGATTGCAATTCTTTCTTAACTTGTTCTCTGTGAATATATGGAATGGGATAATGTTTAGCTTTAATTGTATCGTGCTGTTTCACTTGAAATTCATACATAAAGCCGGACATAGTACCAGGAACATTGTCGAAAACTGGAGCTTGCTGTAAAAGAATTTTGTGTAGTTGCTTGCGTTCGTCGTCTGTATTTGCACTGGTTTGTTTAACTTTATCAGAAATCATCCGCATTACGTCGTAGTCAGCTTCGTCTGGAGTGTTATAGTTATATACGTACGTATCCGTGAACAATGTGGAATTACAGTCTATGCTACATGATACGGAAATGACCTCTGTGCGATTAATTGTTTGTTCTTCTGCAGATAATGAGTGCTGATATTCTAAAGCTAATTGTACATTTTCGTCCTTCAACATTAAATAGGAATTAAGAAAATCAACCACTGCGTCGTGTTGTATGAGAAAATTAGTACCTAAAATAACGTCTGTTGTCAATAAAGGAACAATCCAAAAATTTGAGTGAAAAGTATGACCTGCAGTACAAAATGATAAATGCGTCTATAATTTAACGTCTACTCCTTTACTGGATACTGCTCCTTTTACTTTCGTTTTGCCTAAAGGTAATGTAGGATATGTATTCTCTTTGTTACACTCGTTGAAAGTTTCATTTATTACTGACATAGGTGATCCAGAATCGATTACTGCTGAAAATTTCGATGAACCAATTTTAATTTCGATGACAGGATGTGAAATAGTTTTCTAAACAACTGGTCTTTCCTGCAAGAGTGTGTCTCTGATGTCATCAAAAGTAATTACATTTTCATGAACAACATTCTGCATGTCTAAAGTACTGCTTGTGTTACCGGAAGATACGATCTGTACTGTATCTAGTCAAATCCTATCTGACGTGTTATTATTTTCTGGAGGATGTTGCGGCACTTCTACTATTTGAACTGTTCTATTATTTCTTCCAGACGTATTACGCTCTGGATGATACCTACTGTCGGGTTCATTCATGAGAATATGTTCTTGCGGATGATTTTGCTGTTGGTAAGACCGACTGTTATTATATGTATGCTGTAAATTGTGCTCATTATTTTTACGTCTGTCGTGATAGTCATTCCTATACGGTGCATTGCGATAGGAATTGAAATACTGTGTTTTCTGTACGTAATTGTTCCTTTGCTGCCGTGCGTTACTATTTGTTGTACCAGGGACTATACGTCCACGCGGCGAAACATTAAAGTTATGTTGACCTTGTGCATTACATTGTTGGTTAGGTATGCTAACCGGCTGGTTTTGTTGCTGTTGTTGTGAAAAACCTCTATTGTTACAAAAATGTGGTTCCTGATGCTGAAAATTTTGACGATATTGATAATTGGAATTTTGTCTGTTATTAAAGTTTTGGTGGTTGTCATTCCTAGAGCGTCTGTTACTTTTACTATTGAAATTACGTGACTGATCGTAATTGCTGTACGTTTCTTAGCCTTGGTTGTTATATGAAAAATTTTTGTTTACGAAAGAATAATCTGATTGCTGCGCTTCTAAAAGCTGCAGCAGATCCCTGAATGCCGAAATGTTTTCTTTTTGCTGACCCGTCAGAAGTGACACTCTTATTGACCGTGGTAATTTAGAAATGCATAATTGTATGAGTGCAGATTCACTGTACAGTTCACTTAAGTACTGGTTTTGTTGGACCATGTGCTCAAAAAATTGCGTGACACTGGGAAAATTTGTGTTCTCATAATTCGGTAAACTAATTAACTGATCATTAATTCCACGCTGTGTCGTCTTCGACCAATACTCAGATAGAAAAGCATTCTGAAACTCTTCTACTGAATAGCATTGTCTCGCGATCGGTCTCATACGAGTTGCCGGTTCGCCTTCCAAAAAACTGCAAATAAATTCAAGTTTGTGTGTTACGGGCCAAGTCGGTGGAAAAGCAAAGCTAAACTGTTGTATCCAGTCCAGTGGGTGAATCTGTGTCCTGTCATTTTCAAACACTTTAAATTTTCTCACTGACAGAAAATGTTTGTTATCAAAATTATCGTCTCTGTATGACGGAACAGGTTCAGTATTGTAAGAGAATCTATTTGTCTGCATCTGTCCGGAATGTAAGTCGCGTACTGTCTGTAGATTACCTAAATTATACGCGCTGCGTGAGTCTGACAAATGTTTGCAAAGTGGCGCCTGGTGTGATGTGTTATTAACTGAAATATTTTTTATCTCTGCTACCTCTTGCTGTAAACTAGACAATTTTCAATGCAATGTGTTATTAGACGAATCGATCTCATTGATTGTCTGTTGTAGATTTTGGAATTCAGGTGTTTGGTTAAACAAAATCGGTGCAGTATCGTCTAATTTGCTGTCATTATTACTTTCAATAATATCAATACGATTGGTCAATTCATCATATTTTTCAGTCAGTATTTTTACCTGATCATCGGTTTTAGTGTCAGAGGCATTAATCTGTTTTTGCATTTTACGTGTGGTTTCGTTCAGTTTTTAACGTCAGCTTTGATGTCATCGGAACCCTGTGTTAGTTCTAATTGTTCGAGTCTGTCTGTCACTGTCTGAAATTCTGTTGTGTATGTGTCTGTTTTCGATTTAAGATCGGAAATTTCGTGACGTAATTCTGTGTTCGACTGTTTGATGGCATTAATTTCGTGGGACACTGAAGCAATATTGTTGTCTACGTATGTTTTTGCTTTCGCAAACATTTTACTTTTGTCTTCTTGTCTCTGTGCAGTGATTGTTTCCATTACTTGACGTTTTACTTTATTTTGATCCTGAATAAATTTGCGGAAACGCGTATCACTGTTTTGTATGTGAAGATTAAAACGTTCGTCAATTTGACTGTTCTGTTGGTCGAATTTCGCGTCAATCTTTTCATCCATTGTGCGCGAAAGTTCTGCTGTCATTGCTTTAAACTCGTCGCGTAATTGTGTAGCCTTTTCAGAGCATTGTTTACCGACTGCGCTAATTTCTTCTCTAAGTGTTTCTGTTGAACTGTTTGCATATCCCTTAATTCTTGAGCAACAGATCTAATTTCTTCGCTACTTCGCGTAACTGTTCTTTAGTGTCATGGCACTGCGCAGCAACGCCTCTAATTTGTTCACTAAGCTGCCTGGAATTGTTGTCTAATTTTTCATTAAACTGTCTGGAATTGTTGTCTAATTTTTCATTAAGCTTGTCTTGTTTTTCGTTCTGTTGTTTGACCTGTTCACTAAGTTGTTTGAAATTTTCATCACTGTTGTCTAGTTTTTCATTAATTTTATTAAATTTTTTGTCCTGTTCACTAAATTGTTGTTTGTGATTCTCACTTTGTTTTTCACTAAGTTCGTTCTTAAACTGTAGCAATACTGCCATAAATTGATCCAAACCAAAAGTAGCTGTTGCATTCTCAGTGCTCTGTGATGGAGTACACGCAATTGTCACGTTCTGTGTGACCATTTGGTCATTCTGTAATTTGCAAAAAGATTTGTCAGTCGAACGTACACTGTCAGTCACTATTTCGGAATTAAATGAATCCGGCGTACTTTCAGTACACTGATCATTTTCATTCGAAAAATTTGTCTGTACGTTACTTGAATTTTCCAAACCGGTTATGTTAAGCTGGGCAGCGCTCATTACAATAGAGCGCCCCGCGTCATCAATTGTTGTCAAATTCACAGAGGAGACAATTGAGTTCGTTTGTTCATCATTAAGATAAAAGTCATCATTAGCGGTTGGAATGCACTGATTGTCAGTGAACGCAGGATTGTCATCATTACACTGCGTGTCACGTGTCCTACTGGTAAAGTTGTTTGAGTCGGTAATTTCATTCATTACACCTCACGATGTACTATTAATAGTCTTACGCGGCATTTTAACACAAATCACAATTATTCACAAATGAAACAAAGACAATGCAAAATTCAACAATTACAAGTACAACAGAGAGCAACGAATTGCCGTTGATCTGTGGAAAGAAAGTCACAAAATTAGTAAAAGCGTTGCGCCAAATCCTAATTATAATTAAGCAAATAAGAGCAGATATCTGACTACTTTTCAGAAGATTCTCAAAGAAATACGATCCTGGACCGGATGTCGCCAAGTGTAACCTCCCTGCAAATATTTTGAGAAGACAATAATTTAACTTCCCCACAGAATTTAGAAAAGACATTAATCAAATGTTAATGGGAATATAACCAAGTGTAACTTCCCCATAAAAATGAAAGAAAATAATTAATTAAATGTGAATGGTCTTCGTGCTAACTGTAACCTCCCGTGTAAATAATATACACTCCTGGAAATTGAAATAAGAACACCGTGAATTCATTGTCCCAGGAAGGGGAAACTTTATTGACACATTCCTGGGGTCAGATACATCGCATGATCACACTGACAGAACCACAGGCACATAGACACAGGCAACAGAGCATGCACAATGTCGGCACTAGTACAGTGTATATCCACCTTTCGCAGCAATGCAGGCTGCTATTCTCCCATGGAGACGATCGTAGAGATGCTGGATTTAGTTCTGTGGAACGGCTTGCCATGCCATTTCCACCTGGCGCCTCCGTTGGACCAGCGTTCGTGCTGGACGTACAGACCGCGTGAGACGACGCTTCATCCAGTCCCAAACATGCTCAATGGGGGACAGATCCGGAGATCTTGCTGGCCAGGGTAGTTGACTTACACCTTCTAGAGCACGTTGGGTGGCACGGGATACATGCGGACGTGCATTGTCCTGTTGGAACAGCAAGTTCCCTTGCCGGTCTAGGAATGGTAGAACGATGGGTTCGATGACGGTTTGGATGTACCGTGCACTATTCAGTGTCCCCTCGACGATCACCAGTGGTGTACGGCCAGTGTGGGAGATCGCTCCCCACACCATGATGCCGGGTGTTGGCCCTGTGTGCCTCGGTCGTATGCAGTCCTGATTGTGGCGCTCACCTGCACGGCGCCAAACACGCATACGACCATCATTGGCACCAAGGCAGAAGCGACTCTCATCCCTGAAGACGACACGTCTCCATTCGTCCCTCCATTCACGCCTGTCGCGACACCACTGGAGGCGGGCTGCACGATGTTGGGGCGTGAGCGGAAGTTGGCCTAACGGTGTGCGGGACCGTAGCCCTGCTTCATGGAGATGGTTGCGAATGGTCCTCGCCGATACCCCAGGAGCAACAGTGTCCCAAATTTGCTGGGAAGTGGCGGTGCGGTCCCCTACGGCACTGCGTAGGATCCTATGGTCTTGGCGTGCATCCGTGCGTCGCTGCGGTCCGGTCCCAGGTCGACGGGCACGTGCACCTTCCGCCGACCACTGGCGACAACATCGATGTACTGTGGAGACCTCACGCCCCACGTGTTGAGCAATTCGGCGGTACGTCCACCAGGCCTCCCGCATGCCCACTATACGCCCTCGCTCAAAGTCCGTCAACTGCACATACGGTTCACGTCCACGCTGTCGCGGTATGCTAGCAGTGTTAAAGACTGCGATGGAGCTCCGTATGCCACGGCAAACTGGCTGACACTGACGGCGGCGGTGCACAAATGCTGCGCAGCTAGCGCCATTCGACGGCCAGCACCGCGGTTCCTGGTGTGTCCGCTGTGCCGTGCGTGTGATCATTGCTTGTACAGCCCTCTCACAGTGTCCGGAGCAAGTATGGTGGGTCTGACACACCGGTGTCAATGTGTTTTTTTTTCCATTTCCAGGAGTGTATGTCAATAATAGTGAAATCGTAACCTCCCACAAAACTGAATAATAATAAATGAGCGAAGCGTAACCTGCTTGCAAAAATGAAAGAATAATAATGGCCCAAATGTAAACTCTCCACAGTAATAAAACTCAATGATAATAAAAATGTGCAAGAATATTAAGTCCCCACAAAATTAACGTTAAGATTAACCTGATAAATTGATTCTGGGAGGAAAAGCAAAGGAAATATTGTTTCAATTGTAATGATTATTTTCTTAAAAGATTGCTTTCAGAACAAAATTGTTATTGGGGCGAATCTTTAACAAATTAATTACAGTTAATATGCATTACATTATCACATGTGCGCAATGCTGCTTCATTACCTTATTTAAAAATATACCTCGTGCCGAACCTTGACCAGAGACCCATGTCGACGCCCGCCGACTCCTCACACACAACTCCGACTGTCTCGCACGCGCTACTACCACGAACGAACTACATGCTCTCGCGACTCGCTACGTACAACAACTTTCTCACAACTGCGTCCCACTCGCGACAGACTGCCATTCGCAACTAGCAACTGAACTCTCGCGCGGTCAAGCGCATACTAGCAACGATAAATAACTCTCTGGTCAAAGAATCTGTCATGCCTCGCCATCGCTGCTACTGAATACGAATACATACGTGTTTCAATATGCTTCACGCATTTTGTTAACTTGTTTTCTTTCTCTCATTCATATGATCTCTAAGACTACGTCGTTCTTCTTTCACACAAAATTTCATTACAGCTGACTATATCCTTCTTTGGTCATTCTTAATTATCGCCCAGGTCTCAGTTCCGTAAGTGAGGACAGGTGTTGGTTGCCATTACTTTGTAGAGTTTTTCTACCTGTTTTTCTTGATTTTGTTGGCTAATGTTCTATTTAACTTATTGGAGATGTCATTATGATATTCATAAGTTACACCACATACTAACAGCTGATAGTGAGATACCTGTTCAACTCGTTTTCTCACGTAGCATTATTTTAGTTTTATTTTATGATATTTTTGCGTTACAGAGTTTGCATCTTGAGTCCAAACGACACAGAGCAAATAGTAAATCATCCACCATCTTTCGTAAAATTATGTAATCATCAGCAGAGAGAATAGTATTTAAATATGTGTTTCTAGGAACTAATTTTATTCTTCGTTTAACTTCTTGTTCCCACTGTATAACAACGTTGCCAAAATAAATATATTAATATTCGAAAGTCGATGATAATCTGCACCTTTGTCGTACTCTTCTATAAACTGCTATTCGTTTTGTTCTTTCTTTTTGTGTATTAATTATAATTTCGTTATTTTTCTTTCCATTGTATTCCACAGGATGTACGTATTGACTCTGTCGAAGGCTTTTTCATAACCTACAAGTGTATTATGAGTATCCTGATTATGTTCTCATCTCTTTTCGGTTATCCGCCACACTACTGAAATACTGTCACTGCATGATCGTCCCTTCCTGAAACCATTTTGTTCTTCCGATAAGAAAGCATCAGCCACTCTTTTTAGTCTTTCGTTGATTATTCGTGCATATAATTCACAGCTAGTGTTCAACAGTCATATTCTTCTGTAATTTACACAAGCATTTCTGTTTCTTTTTTTATAGAGTGATATTACTTCCTCCACTTCCCAAGATTTCTGTATCATCTTTAGTTTAAAACATTCATTTAATAAATGCAACAGTCTCAATTCTAACATTAATGCCGCTCTATTTCGCCTAACTCGGCTGGACTGAATGAGCGCTATTTTCAATACCTTTCCATTGCCTCAATTTGTTAGTTTCAGCTATCTTTGGCCTTCATTTACTCAGGGGCGCATTGTTTATCAAACAAAATTATAGCTCGGAGGACATTGGTCATCCATGCAAACACCACTGTCACAATCTGAAACAAAGTAGGGATATGTTACTTTACAGTTTTCCTAGATTCAATCCAATTTCATGCGCGTGGTTATTTTAGGCAAATAAAACCTAATTACAATCACTTGCTTTTTACCTAGAATTCATAACCAAGATAAGTGAATATTATCTATGCCCTTAGTTTGCGGAAAATAGTAGAAAAAATAAAAATTAAAAGAGGCTAGGAAAGAGTTCACCAGAGATCCTAATGTAAGGCTGGAATGGTTCTGTGAGCTGGGTGATGAAGATCATGAGGGTGATATTGCCGAGTGTGGCCTGTGTACGTGGAAGTGATCATGATTCAGGGGTAGGACAAGAAGTGTCACGAAATTATGAACATGTATCACAGGCAGAGGTAATTCAAGAAGACGCATTTCTTTTAGGAAAAGATGGAATAACTAAATGGAGAAAAAGTAAATATCCTAGTAATGTTAGAATAAGATCTTGTAATATTATTACTCATTTACCTGGACACAAAAATGAAGCTGCTACTGCAAAGACAGAAATAGGTATTACTGAGTTATTTTTGGATGAGAATATAATACCCATTGTTGTAACACATACTAATATTTACATCGATGAAGTTGGTGATAACTTTTCTAGGGAAAGGAATACTACAGAAACAGATGTTATACGTACCAAATCTTTCATTTCAGACGTTCTAGAAAGAGTCTGTGAGAATTGTGAGATAACTCAAAGGGCAACGCACTTGAATCATACTACATACGCGTAAGTGAAACCTGATTGAGATGTGTGCGGTTTGATAGTAGCCTTGATACAAGTGTTCTCAGAGACAATGGCAAGTAGGCAGCTATCGGAGAGGTACTGCAGCTATTTACGAGCAATTGCTACAAATATTTATCACCTAGTATTTACCTTACTATATTTAGGTTTTAAGTAGATTATATGTAGTTTCATATAAATCACTCCTAAAGTCATTGATATACGCCGTTCAAGGTGTCCACATACACCGTCTGTGTTGTGGATGACACCTGTAATCTGCGCGAGTTATTACTCCAGCAAGCATTTGAAAGTAATGGTGGGTAAAACTTCCATATTACGGTTTTCTGAAGGTTTTAATTCCTCAATAGGTTATTAACTAGAATTCAGAGACAATGAACAATACTAAGAACGACCCTTTTTTGATGAAAATTGAATTATTTTCCATTGCCTTAGAGTGGGGTACTTTCATAACACGCGAGTTATATCGCGAAAATAAATAAATACGAAAATTGACTAACAGTCAATATGACGTTTCCCGTAATTTTATTACAAAAAATTGTACCAACAATTACACATTTTCGAGAGATCCTCGGTGTGTTGGTGCGTAGAAATAGCATATACTCACAGGGCGTACTTCATAATATAAAACCCACGATATGTGGGTTTCAGCTGAAAACGAAAAAATACAATACGGTGTCTCGCTAGTTTCGCTTGTGAGACAGAGAGAATGTAACTTTCCGTAGCATAGCATTTGTTTTGTCGTTCATGTGAGTCAGTGGGTCTGTAATAACATGAAGTGAAGTTATAAAACTCGTAAAGCCCCACGTCAACGTCAGATAACTCGTCGTGTATGAGGAAGGGTTGGCAGTCTGCTGCGAGAGTAAACAAACAACAACACTGGGCGCCCGAGGGGTGAAGAGCACTGCGGGAAACAACCACGTTTCCCTCTCTCAGGGCTGGCAGCGTCCATCTGCGTTCAGTGCTTCTTAGTAAGCAGAACTGATTTATGGTCAAAGCGATCGCCGGTCCCTTCTAGTCTTGTGAAAGTCGAATTCGGAAATCGTGATCGTCGTGGATAAGTCTCTTCACTTATTTCAAAACAAGAAAACAACGAGCAATGCACAACCCAAATCAAAGCAGAGGACACAGAAATGTTGGTAGCTGACAAATGCGAAACTGCGTGCTGAGGTTGGCAGAGCTGTGAACAAAATAGGTCAGGTCTGACCTAAACCAGTACCCTGCATAACCCCAGTTCATTTCCTCCGGCCCTGCGTAAAAAAGTCACATTACTGTTTTCACATAATACACAATGCTTGAATTCATTTTATTATTCTCCAACGGAGGATACGAAAGGGGCTGTTCTATTTGCCATGATGCTTTTCAGTAAGTTCTGACCATAAATGTGAACGAAGTCGTGAATTTGATAAATACCCTCATCCTCTGTAATATCGACATAATCATATTCTTTGTGAGACTGTGTTTAACATCAATGATGTTGGTCAGAGAGGTCAATTCATTCTGAAGAAAGCAGCAGTGTATATTTGGCTGTCTGGCAATATATTTGGTTTGAAAAGGATGGAAATTGCCCTTGCGTGTAATGGAGACAGCATTGTTTAATAAGGGATTTGTAATAATATGTTTTAGGGCAAAATATTGAGCAAATATTTATGAAAAAATGACAAAAAACAACTTTTGAGGTAACCCATTTCTTTATTTTTGTAACTGTGTAGCTTCTTATTGTTGGAACATAGTGTATGGTTGAAGATCGCTGCAGCAATTATATAATGCAACGCCCAATAAATCTGGCTAACATCAAAGTTTATATCCGTTGCAAGGTACTGTGATTGTCAGAGTGCATCTGTGAAAATAATTTCATCTCAGTTCAGACGCTTAATACTAGTAAAAGATTTCAATGAGATGGTATATTGTGGATTTTCAAGTAGTTTTATCTGAAATTCAGCTGCGATAATTTTTATGTTCATATCCTGTGTAATTACAATAACAGTTCTGTTACAACGAATTCATTGCAAGACTAAAGATATAGGTTAGCAATATTCAGGGCCGAAACTTTTATCTGAGCCATTTTGTTTTGCAATCAGATAGCATACGGAAATTTCATTGAAAACGGATTGCTTGCTGTCTTGCAGACGAATTGTTTGATGTGCAGGCTAGTATGGATTTCGAATCATTAAGTGCGAGCTCCACGAATTTCCGTCCGACATTAAGTTTTCACACAATTCTCTTGCCATGCACTGAAATTTACTGAATTCGAAATCAAAACAACTTTTACACATTTCTCAGATATCAGATTGCTACTTACAAACACGAGTTTGACTGACACTAAACCTTCCCCTGTCGACGTTTTCTGCTAGCAAGCGTATTTATATGTTAGTCTGCTGATTTACCTAGTCAGATAATGATCTGTTCTGTGACCACATATACATACTTTGATCTAGCAATAGCATTCTGGCTTTGTGATGCAATAATTTATGGTCTCATACACTGTATGCCATTACAGCAACACTGTTTGTTTTGCATATTTACCAGTGAACAATACAGACAAATTTTCTGATGAACAATTACGGTTTGGTTGTGCAGATATAGAGTTTTGTGTATTCTTGAACACGGATTTTGTGAAAGGTATTTTATTCTGCATTGTGAACTTTTGAAATACTACAGACTATAGTGAAAGTGAGATTCTCGCATTTTATGCATTTTTAATGTTTTAGTGTGCTGAGGATAACTTATTTTGCTATTGATCTTCGCTATTGCTAATTACATAATATCGGATAAAAGTATTCCGTATTTCTAGATTTCCGGAAGGCTTTTGACACTGTACCACGCAAAAGGCTTGTAGTGAAATTGCGTACATAAGGAATGCCGTCTCAGCTATGTGATTGAATTTGTGATTTCCTGTCATAGAGGTCACAGTTGACAGGAACTGACGGAAAGTCATCGAGCAAAACAGAAGTGATTTCTGCCGTTCTCCAGGGTAGCGTTATAAGCCCTTTGCTGTTCCATACCTACATAAACGATTTAGGAGACAATCTAAGCAGTCGTCTTAGGTTGTCTGCAGATGATGCTGTCGTTCATAGTCTAGTAAATTCATCAGAGGACCAAAACAAAATTTAAAAAAAATCGGCAAATCGGCAATTGCCCTAAATAATGAAAAATGTGAGGTCATCCACTTGAGTGCTAGAAGGAATCCGCTAAGCTTCGGTTACACGATAAATCAGTTAAATGCCGTAAATGCAACTAAATACCCAGGAATTAAAATTACGAATGACTTAAATTGGAAATAACACACAGAAAATGTTGTGCGGAAGGTGAACCAAAGACAGCGTTTTACTGGCAGATTACTTAGAAAATGTAACAGGTCTACTAAAGAGATTGTCCTTACTACGCTTGTCCGTCCTCTTTTGAAATACTGCTGCGCGGACAGGGATTCTTACCAGATAGGATTAACGGAGTGCCGGCCGGGGTGGCCGAGCGGTTCTAGGCGCTACAGTCTGGAACCGCGCGACCGCTACGGTCGCAGGTTCGAATCGTGCCTCGGGCATGGATGTGTGTGATGTCCTTAGGTTAGTTAGGTTTAAGTAGTTCTAAGTTCTAGGGGACTGATGACCTCAGAAGTTAAGTCCCATAGAGCTCAGAGCCATTTGAACCATTTTGATTAAGGGAGTACATCGAGAAAGTTAAAACTAGGGCAGCACATTCTGTATTATTGCGAAGCTGAGGAGAGAGTGTCACTGAGATAATAAAGGATTTCGGATGGACATCACTAAAATAATGACCTTTTTCGTTGCAGCGAGACCTTCTCACCAAAATTTTAGTCACCAGCTTTCCCCACCGATTGGCAGGTTAATATGTTTGCAAGGACTGGGTTACAAAACATGAAGAAGACATCGACTGTTTGAAATTTTTATCTTCGTCAAAATCACAACTGCTGCTGAAATTATTGGTCATAAATCAATACATCTCAGCAAATGGGCAGTCTCTGAAATTATAATGTTACAGTAGACAATGTAGACGATACTTGCAAAGTCGATAGACAAGATTTGTTCCATATCTTACAGTCATTTGCTGCAGTCTTTGTCAACATACGTAGTACCATAAAAATACGAAACTAACAATCCTCAGCTATTGACTACTGGTAATAAAGAGATATGAATTGGCTATTGCAACTGAATCTGTATACTGTGGGAAAACAGGACACAATGCAAAGAATGAAAGAGAAATGGTAAGTATGACGTTTACGAAATAAACGTTCTGAAACTTGCCTAGTCGTCGAGTGTGGGGCGTCTAGGAAACCTGCTTTCTCGGATCGCTAGACAACAGTCAAACAAATCGTATTAATGAGTTTTATTACGAAAAGTAAATAAAAATACTGAACTTTGAATACGAGTATTACACAGATGTGTCGCAAGCAAAGGGCAACACGCTAAATAAACAAGCTTCTTCAATATATACAATTCCTAACTTGCTGCTATACCAGTGCCTAATCTTGATGCTGCTATTCGACTAGGCCGCGATGAGTCGGACGCGGCGCTTATGTCCTCTTCACATAGAGGGGACTGCTGTCGCGTTGTCGTCCTGGAGAGGGGTCGTTCTGCGTGCAATTGGCTGACGTCTTCTTCACAGACCTCTCTGCTCTCACGTTCTCGACGCTCGACTTTACGCAATGACATTGCTCCCCCACCCCAAAGTGACGGACCATCGTCGTATAAGGACGCTCTTCTGGACCGGAAGCTGTGGCTGCATGAGGCATCAGGCTTCCGGTCGTACCCAGCCTTACGGCCTTCGCTCTGGCGGAAACGTCCCCCGGAAAACGACCAGAAGAGCACACGTCCACCTCCTGAGGCCCATAACCAGGTGTGGAGTGCGTCGGTTGTAGCGGTGTGGGCGGGTGCTGCTCGGTAGGACGAGAGGAGGCGGAGGAGGCGAAGGCTCCGCCTCCATGGGGTCGTCCCGCGGTGCCGTGATGACATCGTCTGGCGGCTGCTGTGGCCGCGCTCTCCTCGGGATTCGTGAACCTGGAGGAAGGCGCACAGAAGGATCATCGTGCACATGACTGTGGTGTCGGCGTTGCAGTCCGTCTGGGCCTGAAATGAGATACATGCATGCGCCAAGTCGACAAAGGATCTCGCCTCGCGCCCACCCTCTGCTGTCTTCCTTCGATGTCGGATGCTGAGGAGGGTGGAGCAATGTCCGTTGGCGGCGGCCGTGAAGCAGTTCGGCCGGCGATGGTCCATCTCGTGGATGCGAACGATAGGAGGCGAGAAACAGAGGCAGTGCTTGATCCCTGGTGTGTGCGGAGCGAAGTTTGGCCATCTGCTGCTTGAAGGTTCTGACAAAACGTTCCGCTTCGTCGTTGGACTGTGGATGGAACGGTGCACTAGTTAGATGCTGTATGCCATTGCGTTCACAGAAAGTTTCAAATTCATTTGACGTGAACTGAGGGCAATTGTCTGACACTATTATTTCAGGTAAACCTTCGAGGCAAAAAATCTATGGCAACACCTGAATTGTGCTATGTGTCATTGTCGAGTTCATTGGTACAGGAAAAGGACGTTTGCTATACGAATCTATCACAATCAACCAACGGTGCTCCACAAAGGTCCAGCAAAGTCTATGTGCACACATTGCCATGGTCATTGTGACTTAGGCCAAGCAGAGAATTTTTGTGGCGGAGCGGACTATTTTCCGCATATGCGTGAAACTGTGACGTCATCCTTCCTATTTGCGTGTCCATATCCTGCCAGGTACAGTGTCGGCGTGCTAACTGTTTCGTACTGAAAATCCCCCAGTGTCCTTGATGAAGTAACTGAAACATTTCTTTTTGCAAAGCTTTGGGGTCAAAACCCGTGACAGTCCACTGTCATTTTGAACACGAATCACACCTTGCTGCATAGCGAGGCTATGCCGAAGTGCCATTTTCCTATAGTTCAGAGGAAAGAATTAAAGCAGTTCAGAATTCTGAACATCGATGTGACAACAAGATGCTGCAGAAGCGTGAAAGGCTGTATATGGGCCAATTGGAAGACGTGAAAGTACGTCCGCATTACCATGTTTAGCTGTCGGGCAATACAATATTTGTATTGTGACAACAGCAAAGCCCATCTCTACAATTTTTGAGAACCGGATTCATCTGATGAAACAAGGACTGCAATGGTTCGTTATCTGTTACCAAATACAATTTTAGGCCATACAAATAGTGCTGCAAATTTGTGGCAACATACACAATAGCCAAAGCTTCTTTCTCCATTTGGGAATAGTTACACTAGGCTTTGGACAACACTTTAGATGTAGAAGCAATAGGCCTGTCTTCATCACCAAATCAGTGCGAAAGCACGGCACCGATTCCTTAAGACGAAGCGTCAATTTACAACACAACTGGCTTGTCAGGATCAAAACGAACCAAGCAACGAACAACCGAACAACGCATCTTTCATTTTTTGAAAAGTATCTTGACACTAGCTGTCCAAAAGCGATGCAGAGGAGCTACGATCTATGCAGCATTCGCTGTGAGCCGAATACAATAGTTAATTTTCCCTAAACCTGACTGCAGTTTTGTGACACTGCAAGGAACTGGCAGGTCTCTTATGGCTAACAAATGTGACTGGGGAGAATGTACACCTTGACTATTTATGACACGATCAAGATACTGCAACTCCGATTTTAAAAATCACACTTGTACAGTCTACACTTAAATTCTGCATCAGAATACATGCGAAACAAAGCACGCAAATTTGCAATGTGTTCTTCAAGTGTACGACTTGCAACGACAATATCGTCTAAATACTTTTAACAGTTTGGTACTTGAGCAGCCCACTGTTCCAAGTACCGCTGGAAAATGGCGGGTACGGAAGCACTGACAAAAGGCAAACGCAAATATTTAAACAAGCGCAAATGAGTGTTCGTAACACAAACTATTTTAGTTTCTTTCTTTATTTATTTATTTACACGTCATGTTACGTAGGACCAAATTGAGGAGCAAATCTCCAAGTTCATGGAACGTGACAGTACACGAAATTACATAAAAGTAATAACAGATAAAAATAAAATGCTTATGAGCCCGAAAAAAGTCAGTCCATAAGTTTTTGTAAACGCAATCAACAATACAACAAGAATCAGCTTAATTTTTCAAGGAACTCCTCGACAGAATAGCGGTGACCCATGAGGAAACTCTTCAGTTTCGATTAGAAAGGGCGCGGATTACTGCTAAGATTTTTTAATTCCAGTAGTAGCTTATTGAAAATGGATGCATCAATATACTGCACACCTCTCTGCAGAGGCGTTAAGGAAATCCGAACCAAATGCAGATCTGATATCTGTCGAGTATTAATTGAGTGAAAGTTGCTTATTCTTGGGAATAAGCTAATATTGATAACAAGAAATGGCAGTAAGGAATAAACGACGTTTGATTGGAAAGTTTTAAGGATGGATTAACTACTGCTTACTGGTTTGGCGGGCAGGTACACAGAGGGTGGGGAGTGAGTCATTGCCTTGTCTTTGAACGCCTTCTGAGTTCGTTGTGGCAGCTGGTTGAGTGAGGAAACGAATGAAAATGTTGTGAAAGTTCGTGACTTAACGCGCGCTGATCGTAGATTTACAATTAGGGAGATGGCTGATGATCTTAATTAAAGTTTCTATGCAGTTCAGTCAGTTTTAACTGAAGATCTGAACTTGCGTCGAGTGTTCGCAAAATTCATTCCAAAAGTATTGCCAAGTGACCAGAGACAATACCGCCTTGAAGTGTGCCAAGAACTGATTAATCGGACTAATCCGAGGTGATGAATCGTAAGTATATGGATATGATCCTGAAATCAAAGTGCAGTCATTGCAGTGGAAGGCTCCAAGTTCACCATGATCGAAAAAAGAACAGCAAAGTCTGTCGAAGGTGAAGAAAATATTGGTGATTATTTTCGATTCCACCGGTATTGTGCATCATAAATTTACCCCTGGAGGACAGACAGTTAACCAGGAATACTACAAATGTGTCCTCCTGCGTTTGAGCGAAAAGGTGCGTAAAAAAAGGCCTGCATTGTGGAAAGACAGGAGTTGGGTGCTGCACCATGTCAATGCTGCAGCTCGTCGTGCCTTCTCCATAGTTGAATTTTTGACCAAATTCAAAATTCCTTTGCTTCCACAACCGCCATATTTACCTGATTTGGCCCTTGTGGACTTCTACCTGTTTCCTAAACTGAAGTTTTTAATGAAAAGGAAGCTATTTGACTCATTGAAGACATCCAGGCACATACGGAGAGCGTCCTTAACACACTTCACGAAAAAAATTTCGAGGTATGTTTCCAAAAGTGGAAACACCGTTGGAGTCGGTGTGTTCAGTCAGAAGGGGACTATTTTGAAGGAGATGCATCATAGTAGTACGTAAGTACCAACCTTGTACAATTAGAAGCCCATTCATAAAACTTCCAATCACACCTCGTATATAGTGAGAGGCTAATGTCAAAATACCCAGACGCGTGAGCAGGGGTCGACAAGAGGTTCGTGAACTTACACCACTTTTTGCCCGAACCGCCCGTTTCTGAACCAAAAATATCCATTTAGAATGGGATGAGTTACCCCAAAATATAATATCGTATGACATAAACGAATGAAAATAAGCAAATTATACTAATTTTCGTGACGAACGATCACTAACTTCAGGTACCTTTCGAATAGTAAAAATGGCAACATAAACTTTTTGAACAAGATCCTGAACGTAGGCTTTCCTGGACTGTTTACTATCTATCTGAACACCTAGACATTTGAACTGTTCAGTTTCACTAATCATATGCCCTTTCTGTGAAATTAAACCGTCGGGGTTTGTTGAATTTGTTGAATTGTGTGTCAGAAACTATAAAAACTGAGTTTTACTGTGATTTAGGGTTAGTTCATTTTCTACAAGCCATGAACTTAGGTCATGAATTTCACTGTATGAAACCGAGCCAATGTTGTACAAAACATCCTTTGCTACCAAGATTGTGTCATCAGCAAACATAAATATTTTAGAGTTACCTGTAATACTAGAGGGCATATCATGTATACAAACAAGGAACAGAAGTGAACCGAACACTGGTCCCTGGGGCACCCCACACTTAACTGTTCACCATTTAGACTCCACATCACAGCCACTCTCAACATTGTGAATAATGACCTTATGCTGTCTGTTGCTAAAGTAAGAGGTGAACCAATTGTGAGCTACTCCCCATATTCCATAATGGTCCAACTTCTGGAGCAATATTTTGTGATCAACACAATAAAGCGCCTTAGTTAAATAAGAAAATATACCTAGCGTTCGAAACCTTTAGTTTAACCCATTCAGTACCACATTGTGAAAAGAGAATATAGCTTTTCAGTTCTTAAACGCCTTCTGAAACCGAACTGTACAGTTGATAGCAAATTGTGTGATATCTAGTGGTATTTGAAGATATGCATCATGCAAAACAATTTTTGAGAAGTAGCATCCAGCGCCTGATTTGTCCATGAGATCATCTGGACGTCGCCATGGATAAGTATCAGCCACAGTTGGTGGGTTGACTGTAGACTTGAAATCAACACAGAGGCGAATGCGACCTGAAGGTTTTTGGAGCAAAACTAGTGTACTTGCCCATTGACTAGCTTGTATGGGCGCAAGAGCTCCGCTATCTTGCAATTTTTTACGTTCTGCCCCTGCAGTATTTCGGCTAAGCATTGTCTTTTATAGTAATATGTGCAACAAAATTGTTCGCCTTGCCTAAGCCTTCAGAAAAGAGTTCAGGCAATTCTTTCAGCAAGCTAGCTACACTATCTTTAGTATTGAACGCAGACACTGACAATACATTGTCCTGAATTTTAAAGTCCAACAAATCAAACGAATCAAGGTCAAATACGTTCTTACAATCGCATGAGTGTAGGACAGTGAAAGTCACAGTTCGCGTATTTGAACGATACGTGGAAGGCAAAGCACATTTACCCAGAACGGGAATTTCTTGTCCAGTATAAGCCGTGAGGTGCACGCAAGTTTTAGACAGGCCTGGAGAGCCTAACAGTTCATATGTGTTATGTATTACGATTCAGCAACGTAACTGAGGCACCCGTGTTCAACTGGAATTCCACAAGTTTTTCACTAATATGCAGCTGAACAAAAAGTTTGTTGGACTGGCGAACTGTTCGCTTGCTAGTTTTGCTAATGCGTGCAGTAGACTTTGAATACACTGCATTGATTACATCGGCCTTGTGATTTTTGTGGCTGGGCAGAATTCTTATGTTTGTTCCATTGCAAACATACGGGTTGTAAGTGACCTTTCTTGCCACAAACGTAACACTGTGCTTGTCCGGACGGGCAGTCGTGGTGTTAGTGCTGTGAATAGCACCGAGGGCATGACTTAATTCTGTTCGCCTGTGTAGGGAACTGTTTACGCGGCATGGAGCACGCGGGCTGTCACTGCCTAATGGATCGCCAAATTGGTGGCTGCTTAAATTTGTCGGCCTACATGGCACCTGAATCGTCCTGATCTACAATTTGCACTAAGTTCTCAAACGATGGAAGAAAGTATTTGAAAAACTTTTCTCTAACTGTGACATCAGTTACATAGTACACGGTCGCATCACGCAATATAACATCTGAATATAAAGCACCACAAGCACATTTGGATTTGCATTTCCTTGTCAGACACTGGAGATCTGTTACCTATTCGCGATAAATCTTTTCTGATCGTTTATCGCAATTACACAATTGGTATCTAGCTCCCACCACATTCACTTGTTGGTCATAATAGTTAGAATCTACAACCGGATCATAGGCAAGTTCACTTGGGGTAGCGTTTGGGAACAGTTTCTGAATGAGGCAAAACACTTCACTTCCTAGTGTAATGTAGTTTCACAGTACCTGTTAAGTTGTGGGCTTCGTACTGTTGCAACCACTCAAGCCACTCCTCATCTTATAGGTTAAACTGGTGAAAAGGCGGTATGGAACTCGGAAATAAGATGGTTGTCTGTTGCACTGTATTAGTGGGGTGAGTCGTCAGAAGCCGTTGCACGCTGTTCAGCAATTTGCTGAGTCTGAAACTGAAGCATCTGACTTAGCTGCGTTGCGTCTCATTGCTTGCAGCTGAGGGCCTGCTCAGGGGATAGGAGCGGTGGGCCGTTCATTTTGGAAGTGACAAATGCAATAAACAGACATTGCAAGCAAGAAAAATAAGCGCACGAGCAAAGAAAATTCCGGTAACAACCCACACTGATTAGCAAAACCGCTATAAGAGATACTGTTAAAGCAAATAAACACATCCCTGCGACGAAAAAGACAAAGTAGAATTAAGGCGCCAGCGAAACACCAAAGAAAATCCATGGCAGCTAGGCACTGCGTTGCCACCATGGGATCAGTAGGCATTCTCGTCGTCAAATGTTAAATCCTGCCTAGTCATCGGATGTGGGTTGTTTAGGAAACCTGCTTTCTCGGATCGCTAGACAACATTCAAACAAATCTTATTCATGAGTTTTATTACGAAAAGTAAATGATGAGTAACTTTTCAAAACGTGATTATTCCACAAATAAAAATTTTACAGGAGAAGCAGAAAACAAATACTATGCAAAGTGAAGGAGTAATTATGATTTGTGTATGAGAATGTATTAAGCTTCAAGAAGTTAGGAGAATGGAATGACTGAGACAAATTTCGCTCTTTATTTAAAGGCTGTGTTGCCAACAGAATTTTTGAAATCTATGGACTTTTCTCGTTTCGCACCAACCAAATGGACATAATGTGTTCTGAAACAAATTTACATAATAAAAAACAGTAATCCAATCTTTGTATTTTATTTACATCAATAAGAAACAACACAAATGAAGCACGAAGGTGTGTCGAGTTGTTGTTGACAGAAAACTATCAAAACTAGTCATTTGATTGAACGGTTGCTTACTATAACAGTTTACATATTGCCTTTTGTAAGAAATTTACAAAAGGGGTAAACTGTGTTCAGAAAGGATAGATTAAATAAAGTAGGCGGTGGCTTGTTTGTGTCTGTTGCTGGTAGTTTATCTTGTAGTGAAGTTGACATAGATAGTTCCTGCGAATTACTATGGGTAGAGGTTACACTGAACAGCCGTACCAAAATAATAATTGGTTACCTCTACCAACCACCCGACTCAGATGATATACTAGCTGAACGGTTCAAAGAAAACTTGAATCTCATTACAAATAAGTACCCCACTCTTACAGTTAAAATTGGTGGAGACTTCCATCTACCCTCGATTTGTTGGCGTAAATACATGTTAAAAGACGGCGATAGACAGAAAACATCTTCCGAAATTGTACTAAATGCTTTCTGTGAGAAATACTTTGAACAGTTAGTTCATGAGCAAACACGAATTGAAAATGGTTGCGAAAACACACTTGTCCTCTTATCCACAAATAATCCTGATCTAATAGAGAGCGTCATGACAGATACAGGGATTAGTGAACATAAAACCATTGTAGCGAGGCTCAAAACCATGTCAACTAAATCCGCTATACTTAAACCAAAAATATATCTATTTAAAATAGCAGATAAAAGTTCGCTTGATGCCTTCCTCAGAGAGAGTCTTCATTCCTTCCATGCCAGTTATGTGAGTGTAGGCCAGATATGGCTCACATTCAAAGATACAGTATTGGCAGCAATAGATAGATTCATACCACATAAGTTAATAAGAGATGGGACTGATCCACCATAGTACTCAAAACACGTCAGAACACTGTTGCAGAAGCAACGAAAAAAGCATGCCAAATTCAGAAGAACGCAAAATCTCCAAGACTGGCTAAGTTTCACGGAAGTTCGAAATTCAGTGCTGACGTCAATGCGAGATGCTTTTAATAGTGTCCACAATGAAACATTGTCTCAAAACATGGTAGAAAACCCAAAGATATTCTGGTCGTATGTAAAGTACACCAGTGGCAAAAACAGTTAATACCGTCACTGCGCGATAGCGATGGAAATGTTACCGATGGTGGTGCCACTAAAGCGGAGTTACTAAATACAGTTTTCCGCAATGCCTTCACGAAAGAAGACGAAGTAAATATTCCAGAATTCGAAACCAGAACAGCTGTTAGTATGAGTGACATAAAAGTAGATATCTTAGGTGTTGCGAAACAAATCACTTAAGAAAGGCAAGTCTTCGGTCCAGATGGTATACCAATCAGGTTCCTTTCAGAGTACGCAGACGCAATAGCGCCTTTCTTAGGAATCATATACAACCGCTCACTTGACGAAAGGCCTGGTCCTAAAGATTGGAAAGTAGCACAGGTTACATCAATATCCAAGAAAGGTAATAGGAGTAACCCATTGAATTACAGACCCATATCACTGACCTCAATTTTCAGTGGGATTTAGGAGCAGATACTGTACTCGAACATTATGAATCACCTTGAAGAAAATGACTTATTGATAAACGACCAACACGGATTCTTGTGCAACACATCCCATGAAGTAATGAGTGCTGTCGACAAGGGATCTCAGATCGATTCCATATTCCTAGATTTCCAGAAGGCTTTTGATGCCGTTCGTCACAATCGTTTCAGTTGTGTGACTGGATTCGTGATTTCCTCTCAGAGAGGCCACAGTTCGTAGTGATAGACGGTAAATCATCGAGTAGAACAGAAATGGTATCTGGCGCTCCGCAAGGTAGTATCATAGGCCCTCTGCTGTTCCTGATTTACATAAATGATCTAGGTGATAATCTGAGCAGCCCCCTTCGATTGTTTTCAGATGACGCTGTAATTTACCGTCTAGTAAAATCATCAGATGATCAGTTCCAATTAAAAAATGATCTAGAGAGAATTTCTGTATGGTGCGAAAAGTGGCAATTGGCACTACACAAAGAAAAGTGCGAGGCCATCCACATGGGTACTAAAATCCGATATATTTTAACCATACTATAAATCGCACGAATATAAGGGCTGTCAAATCGACTAAATACCTAGGAATTACAATTACGAGCAACTTAAATTGGGAAGACCACATAGATAACATTGTGGGGAAGGCGAAACAAAGACTGCGCTTTGTTGACAGAACACTTAGAAGTTGTGACAAACTCTTACCAGGTAGGATTGACGGAGGACATCGAAAAAGTGCAAAGAGGGGCAGCTCGTTTCGTGTTACCGGACAACAGGGGTGTGAGTGTCACTGGTATTATATACGAATTGGGGTGGCAGTCACTGAAACAAAGGCGGTTTTCTAGGCGGCGAGATCTATTTACGAAATTTCAATCACCAGCTTTCTCTTCCGAATGCGAGAATATTTTGTTGACTCCCACCTACGTAGGGGGAAATGATCATCATAATAAAATAAGAGAAATCAGAGCTCTAACGGAAAGATTAAGGTGTTCCTTTTTCCCACGCGCCATTTGGAATAGCAGAGAAGTAGTATGAAAATGGTTCGATGAACCCTCTGCCAGGCACTTACGTGTGAATTGCAGAGGAACCACGTAGATGTAGACGTAGATGTAGACATAGATGTAGAATACTACAGTCCTTAGTCAATCACTTAAAATTAAAATTAAGCATGCCATTTTCAAACATTGTTAAAGAGTACAGCCGTAATTTTTATCGAACTTGCAAGTTATAATATACATCGTTTTTCTCAAAATTATCTAAAACTTTTTTAAGCACTTGAATTGAAATTATTAATTTCACACTTTAGTTAATTCATTATTTTAAAAAAATTGTAAAATTAATTTTTACGAGATATTGAAAAGAGAGTCATATTTTGGACATCACTATCGAAAACGTCATTTCTGTTTTCCTATTATTTAGTTAAAAAATAATGTTCAGAATTTATTGGGTATTACTCTTTCAAACTGTCGTCGTAGCATTTGGTTCCTGGTTCCTCCTCCAAGCAATCACACTCTGCATCTTCAGCTTCGTCTTCCACAATGTCTGCCACAAAATCTCTCTGAAGTATGTCAAAAAAATTTTAAGGAATCATCTTCATTCCAACTATCAGAAAGTCATTATTTCAGAAGGTAGGATATATCCTTCCTTTTTCCTGACTTTATTGGGTGTAGTAGACTGACAACATTTGGGTGACGGATCTGATCTGTTGCTACACGTCTTTTTAGTAAGGTCATATAACTTTTTCATGTATCGTCCACTACAGTTTGGAACCGCGCGACCGCTACGGTCGCAGGTTCAAATCGTGCCTCGGGCATGGATGTGTGTAATGTCCTTAGATTAGTTAGGTTTAAGTAGTTCTACATTCTAGGGGACTGATGACCACGGAAGTTAAGTCCCATAGTGCTCAGAGCCATTTGAACCATTTTGAACTCTTTTTTACATTTAAGGAATCAGGGACACTTCCATTATACATTTTAATACGTTTTGTGTTATTTAAGCCTGAAGACAGATACAGCAGTTTACTTTTTTGTCTGCTAGAATGACCTTCTCTAGACTTAAATTTGGGATGAATTGTATGACACTTTTTTTTACAAGTGGCATTACCAGCAACCACCACCGAGGAAGGAATGCTATTAAGTCAAGTTGTTCCTATACCAAACAGAACTCTAAAAAACGTGGAACACGCAGAAACTTGCATGCTGTCTACTCTCACCTGAAACTATGTAGTTTGAGTCTTCAGTTTTCCACCCTCTTGCCGAGGACGTCGTGGTTTCGGACTGGATACAACTATAAATGAAGACAGCCTCCGGTCCTGCTGTAGTTTTTTAAAGTGTCTGTAGACTTTCATCCTGATTAGGTGGTATGCAGGGATGGTACAGCATTTGAATCTTCCCTCTTTGTGTCCAGAAGGAGGCTCAACCTCCAGCGTTTCAGGGTCCATATCACTGCATGCGAAAGAGTTAAATAGTACACGTTTAAGTTGATTCCTGTCCTGAAATTGAAGCAAAACACGTAGTTAGTATGTGTAGTAAAATCAATTTAGTACACAATCTCACAAATTGTCTTTTAAAACATCATCCCTCTCCATCTACTCAATCTCCCTTTTCAAAACGCCCTTCAGCCGCTTTCTAGATCCAGAGTGGTTCTCTACACATACAACTCCTTCCACGTCAATCATATTTTTCACTGACAGCAGTCTCCCACATAAACAAGATACTGGCCAAATAATCTGTTTCATGTGACAATGCACTGGCTACAACAATACAGGGTATGGGTATACAACAGATATATTGTAGTGAAGATTTAAAACGCATTCTGTCGTGGCGCCGCAGCTTTTATTTGTCTTACGGAAAAAACTTTCGTTAGCAATTGACAGTAAACGGACTACAAGCGATTTCAACGAATTTAACTGATGGACTTGCTGCTGGAAAGTCAAATTTTGTACCTGATTTAAACGGTTAAAAATATCATTTTGAATGAAAACAACACCATACCTCGATGTAGCACACACATTCCATATCCAAGAGAAGGATAATGGAATGTAGTCGAATTATGTCAGGTGATGCTGAGGGAAATAGATTAGGAAATGAGACACTTAAAGTAGTAAAGGAGTTTTGCTATTTAGTTAGCAAAATAACTAATGACGGTCGAAATAGAGAGGATATAAAATGTAGACTGGCAATGGCAAGGAAAGCGTTTCTGAAGAAGAGAAATTTATTAACATCGAGTATAGATTTAAGTGTCAGGAAGTCGTTTCTGTGAGTATTTGTATGGAGTGTAGCGATGTGTGGAAGTGAAACATGGACGATAAATAGTTTACACAAGAAAAGAATAGAAGCTTTCGAAATGTGGTGCTACAGAAGAATGCTGAAGATTAGATGGGTAGATCACATAACTAATGAGGAGCTATTGAATAGAATTGGGGAGGAGTTTGTGGCACAACTTCACCAGAAGAAGGGATCGGTTGGTAGGACATGTTGTGAGGCATCAAGGGACCACCAATTTAGTACTGGAGGGCAGCGTGGAGGGTAAAAATAGTAGAGGGAGACCAAGAGATGAATACACTAAGCAGATTCAGAAGGATGTAGGCTGCAGTATGTACTTTGAGATGAAGAAGCTTGCACAGGATAGAGTAGCATGGAGAGCTGCATCAAACCAGTCTCAGGACTGAAGACCAGAACAACGACAACAATAAGTTGGGTGTCGGTCTGGCGGTCCAGTTGGTTTGAAAAAGATGGAAGTTGACCTGCTGTGTAGTGGAGGCAGCATTATTTAAAAACGGATTTTTTGGTAATATGTTTTGAGGAAAGATGTTGAGCAAATCTTAATGGAAGAATTATAAAATCCTACTTTTAAGGCATTGTTTGAGTACCTGGTAGTCTGGATTTCGCATCGTTTAGCGTGAGTTTCATATATTTCCGTCCAAAATAAAACTTTCAAACCTTTCTGTTTCCTGCACTGAAATTTATATACCTCGATATCAAAATAAGCTTTACACATTTCTCACACATCAACGTGACACTTACAAACACGAGTTTAAGTATAAGACTAATCTTTCACCTGACGACCATTTCTGCTAGGATGCGTAATTATATGGTAGTCTGCTGATTTCTACAGTCAGATAACGATTTGTTCCCCACCACATGCTAATGCTTTGACCTAGTATTTGCTTTCAGGCTTTGTGACACAACGGTTGAAGTAGTCAAACAATGTATGTCATTGCCGCAAAACAGTTTCTTTTGCACATTTACCAGTGAACAATATATATTTATTTTCTGAAGAATACTTAAAGTTTGTTTGAGCAGGAATGGAGATTTGTATATCCGCTGCAACTATGATCATCGATTTTGTGAGGAGTCCTTTATTCTCTGTTGTGAACTTTTAAAATACTGCAGACTGTAGTTCAAGTGGGATACTTTCATTTTATGCATTTTTTGTTTTATATTGTGCTTAGAATAACTTACTTTGCTATTGACCTTTGCTGTTGCTAATGGTATACTCCCATTTATAGTACTCTTGCTTCTTGAATCTTGGAGTCTCATGTGGTTAGACAGGCAGAGATTTTTATAGTATATGGTACCTTGTGTCCTTTACTGAAGTGTAGGTATTTCATTTCATGGTGATACTATCAGAAGCATTGATTTGCATTTATTCAGTGAATTCTTCGGTGATAGTTTAAATATATTTCCATTTTATTGACATTTGTAGGAAGTGATTTTAGTAGTTCTGTGTGTGAGAGATTTCTTTTTTTGTTTTCTACTTTGATATGATGCATTAAAATGTCAAATGCTACAAGATCTAGGTTAAAAGCTAGAGCAGCAGCTGATGTTACTTTCGGTATTTCTGTAGACAGAGAAGGGAAATTGGACAGGGATCCTTTCGTAATACAGATTTAACTGAGGAAAATAGGACGGTCCCTGACAGGAATGATTACAATAATTTTTCAGTGTAGAACATGGAACAGAAAAGTGCAACTCGGGATTTTGCTTTGAAAACTGAGTCTGTACGATGTAATTAGCTACAATAGCCAGCTCCTGTGTATTTTGCACGCACAGCTGTTAAACTAAGGCATTCTCTAATCCTTCCAGAAGTAGTGCCATATGCAATGACATGATTTTTTGTAGATGCTATTACCATGGTTTAAAAGCGTTAACGAAGACAAAAGTCTTAAAGAAGAGATTAAAGAACGTTTTAGGGAAGAGATTAAGTGCTTCAAGGATGGGATGAAACAGATTAGGCAAGATGTAAGTGAGGAGTTCAACCCTGTAATAAAAAAGGCACATGTGGCAAATGACTCGTTTGTAGATACAGAGAATTCTTCCATTCATACCATAAAAATCACACATTGTGAATCCATTAACGTAATAATTTAACAGTGTGAACCTTTCAGCAATGAAAATTAGGAATAGCTGTTGCGTGAAACCGACCACATTCCTGTTAATATAGTGACTGTTGGGGGCCATTCACTGAACACAAGGGATATTAGTGCTTTTGACAGGGTAACTAATTACATGTCATGGTCAGATGATTGTAGTGAATATGAAACAGATGCACGTCCACAATGGTAGGAAAGATACCAAATATTATGGTAGTGGATTTTGGTGATACATTATTAGGAAAATTTTTTCCTATCTGCACAGTATATGAAGCTTTACTTTCCACATGCTGCTATTCCACTGGTATACAGGGAAAGAGTAAAGAATGAGATCCAGGCCAAGTTAGCTCAAAGTGTCGTTGAAGCTGATTTGAGTTCATACAACAGTCCACTTCATGTTGTTGGAAAATGAGTAAAGTAGGTACAGGACCCATTACTCTATAAGGGTACATTAGCTAGCGACTGATACCCCCTCGAGCTGCGTCCTATTCCTTCGTTTTATTCACGGTGCACTCGACTTCTTCTACCGCCCTATTTAGGAAATAAGTGTAATAACTCTCTCCTACTATCCTAGTGATGGCGTAGTGAAGTAAGTTTCGAGACTGGCTATCCTTTCACTACAAGAAACTATTTTTCTAACAGGTGATAAAGGCAATTTGCTACTAATATTTGGTAGTTTGTGAATGGTGTTTCAGAAGTCTACTGTATTGACGCCATTTATGAGAGGTTTGAAAATAGTTACACGAAGCTAACAGTCCTCACCTATTAACTACTGGTAATACAGGGATATAAACTGACTGTGGCTGCTGAATGTGTATATTGTAAGAAACCGGACACAGTGTAAAGAATGACAGAGAAAGGGTATATATGACCTGCTGTGTAGTTGAGACAAATTATTTAAAATGAGATTTTGTAATAATATGTCTTGAGGAAAGATACTGAGCAAATATTAATAGAAGAATTATAAAAGCCTATTTTTAAGGCAGTCCAGATTTTTATATTTGTAGCTGCGTAGCTTCTTATTATTAGAACATTACGTTTGGTTGAAGATCGCTGCAGAAATTCCATAATGCAACATATGATCTTGATTTACAGTTGAAACAAGAGTCAAGGGATGCAATTGTGCACATGAGAGCTATTGACAAATATTTCTGCTAACATACCTAATTACGAGAACGTTGTGAGAAGGTGTAGTCTTGTCATGGCTTAATGAAGCACAGTTAAATTGCAGTCTTTGTTCTCATTCATCAGTCGTTATGTTTATTTTCCCATTTTTATTTACCTTTTGACAGTTTGTACACTCGCAATGCCCATCGCGAGTTGTGTAATGAGAAGCTTTTTCTGAAAATTTGTAAAGTACCTCCTTGCATTGCACATCATAAATATGGCAAATGAGATTTAATTTTTGATGGTCTCATCATCAGCCTAAAAGTGGCAGGTTGCAGAGAAGATTGGCATTCAGTGTGCACAGGTAGGCCACTAAACTTCATTATCGTCAACGTTCAGTGAGTGTCAGAGTGTATTTGTGAAAATAAGATCATGTCAGTACAGACACTTAATACCAGTCGAAGATTTCAGTGAAGTGCTGTCTCATGACTTTTCAAGCAGTGTTATCATAAATTAGGCTTTGCACCAACAGCTGTTAATCAAACTAGGACAGTCTCTACTCCCTCCAGTAGTGTTGCCAAAGACAAAGATAATGATCCTTTGCAGGTACTATTACCAAATTTTAAAATGGTTAAGGGAGACAAGAAAAGATTTGAAGAAGAGATTAAAGAATGTGTTGGGGAGAAGATTAAGTGCTTCAAAGATGAGAAGAAACAGATTAGTCAAGATATACTTGAGGAGTCAACTCTATAATAAATAAGGCCTATGCGGCAAATGACTCGCTTACCGATGCTGAGAATTCTTCCATTCATACCATAAGAGTCATTCATTGTGAACCCTTTAGTCAACAAAACGAAGAGTATGAGTATATCATTGATTAATATATGGATCTGAGGAGAAACAGACCATAATCCTGTTACTGTAGAGACTTTTGGGGACCAAGTACCAAACTTAAAGGAAAACAATGAATTTGACTGGGTAACTATAGACACATCTTGGTCAAATGACAACATGAATGTGAAACAGATGTATATCCCAGTAGTAGGAAACATAGTGATAGTATATTTTGGTAACACTTTCTTAGGTAAAACATTTAGTGAGATAGATTCAGAGGAGAGGCTAATAAATTTTGTGCAGTTTAGAGATATTACAGACATTTTACTGCAGAAGTACATAGAATATCAGAACATCTTAATCCATCCTTTAGTGTCAATTTATGTTTGATAGCTTCCTTTCTCAGTGGTACTAGACTTAGGCAGTCCTATTTTGGTTATCAGTGAGGCAGCTTTCAGTAAATAACAGGGGTCAACACTTTGTCCAACACTTACATTACAACGAACCCAAATTAAAGGGGTTATTATGTTAAAACTAGATGTCAGAAACCAAACACAACCCGGATTTCATTTACGAAGGTCACCAGTTCTCTGCTAACTTCTTAACTGTGATACTTCTTACTGCACAAATGACACTGGGTGTCGATTTCTTGACTGAATACAACACTATTATGAATTTTAATGTTGCTCAGGCGAGAACTGTGGTCGATGGCAATTTCATATGTTTGCAATTGAAGGATTGAGTTACAAAACAATAAGAAGATATCAAATGTTTGAAATTTTTATCTGCGTCAAAATCACAGCTTGCTACTGAAGCTATTGGTCATAAATCAAATACTTCTCAGCAAATGGACAGTCTTTTGATATTTCTGAAATTACACATGATTAAGTAGACAGCGTAGAGGATGCATCTGGAGTCATTGATTTCTTACAGTCACATTCTACGGTTTTTGTCAAGAAACCTGGTACCACACGAAAATTTCTCTGTGAATTTAAAATCAAGGACCATATGGAGCATTCCGTTCCAATGTATGCTATTGAAATGGTATCTGGGGACAGAGTAAAGAATCAGACACAGTCCTAGTTAACTCAAGGTGTCGTTGAAGCAGCTGTGAGTTCTTACAAAAGTCCACTTCACGTTGACGAAAAATGAGTAAACTTAGTAGAGGATCCATCTCTTTGTAATGGTATATCAGCTGGCGACTCATACCCCCTCAAGCTGCGTCCTATTCCTTCGTTTAACTCGTGGTGCACTCCGCTTCTTCTACTGCCCTATTTACGTATAAGTGTAAATAACTCTCTGCTACTATCCTAGTGTAAGTGTAGTGAAGTAGGTTTTGAGACTAGCTGATCTTTCACTACAACAAACCATTTTCATAACAGGTGATAAAGACTGTTTGCTACGAACTTTTGGTAATTTGTGGTTGGTGCTTAAGAAGTCTCCTATAATGATGCCCTTTATAGGATGTTTTAAAATAGTAATACAAAGCTAACAACCCTCAGCTATTGACGACTGGTAACACATAGCTATTAATTGAAAGTTCCAGTTGAATATGTATGTCATGACAAACAGGACACAATGTAAAGAATGATACAGAAATGGTTAATATGACATTTGCATAAAAGAAATGCTGAGATAATAGGGTAAGAAATGATGTGCTTATGATGTAGTTGTATTTGTGTGATGAAATAAGGTGTTGGTATTAGGCATTAATGTAAATGGTAGTTATACTTAGCAGCAATGGAGGAATAATTTATATTGAACTATGATTTGTATCTAGGTGAAGGGTGTTTTAGAAATAAGTATTCCAGGAAGCCAATGAGAAGTAAGAGGTAATGTTATTTCAGTACTAATGATGTATGTTGGTGTTTTCATGGATTATTACTTTAGGTAGCCAGTGAGGGGTAAAGGAGGATTTTTGCCACAATAATAATGTTGCATGTGGTTTACAATTATCTTTACAGGTACACTGTGTGGCAGTGGAAACAAGAACAAAAATGCATTTAATACGAACTTTTCTTGTTGAGAAATGTGCTCTGCATTTATGTCTTTATGAGTAAATCACTCAAAGTAATATAACTACATTGCAGCTGATAATTGATCTTTGAATTTTCAAGAACTTGCAGGTTTTTAATGAAACTGTAGTTAACTTATTGCTCTTTATTACCAGGAATGACAACGATTTTGTAGTTGTAATGATACCAGTGAATTTCACGTAGGCTAAGGTGATGTTACTCCTAAGATTTCTGCTCAAATAGTGTAAGATATTGACTGACAGATGACCGAAATTAATTGTACTCTTATAAGGTTTTCTATTCTAAGAATGTTTACAGAATAATTAGCTCTTTTGATTATCAGAACACTTACTCCTGATATTATCCTACATGGGGGAGTCATTCCAGATGTGGAAAGGGTCCTTCCGGATGCCATGAAGGGTACAGGGTGCACCCATCTGCAGGTGGTCGCTCATGTCGGCACCAATGATGTGTGTCGCTATGGATCGGAGGAAATCCTCTCTGGCTTCCGGCGGCTATCTGATTTGGTGAAGACTGCCAGTCTCGCTAGCGGGATGAAAGCAAAGCTCACCATCTGCAGCATCGTCGACAGGACTGACTGCGGACCTTTGGTACAGAGCCGAGTGGAGGGTCTGAATCAGAGGCTGAGACGGTTCTGAGACCGTGTGGGCTGCAGATTCCTCGACTTGCGCCATAGGGTGGAGGGGCTTTGGGTTCCGCTGGATAGGTCAGGAGTCCACTACACGCAACAAGCGGCTACACGGGTAGCAGGGGTTGTGTGGCGTGGGCTGGGCGGTTTTTTAGGTTAGATGGCCTTGGGCAAGTACAGAAAGGGCAACAGCCTCAACGGGTGTGGGGCAAAGTCAGGACATGCGGGGACCAAGCAGCAATCGGTATTGTAATTGTCAACTGTCGAAGCTGCGTTGGTAAAGTACCGGAACTTCAAGCGCTGATAGAAAGCACCGAAGCTGAAATCGTAATAGGTACAGAAAGCTGGCTTAAGCCAGAGATAAATTCTGCCGAAATTTTTACAAAGATACAGACGGTGTTTAGAAAGGATAGATTGCATGCAACCGGTGGTGGAGTGTTCGTCGCTGTTAGTAGTAGTTTATCCTGTAGTGAAGTAGAAGTGGATAGTTCCTGTGAATTATTATGGGTGGAGGTTACACTAAACAACCGAACTAGGTTAATAAGTGGTTCCTTTTACCGACCTCCCGACTCAGCAGCATTAGTGGCAGAACCACTGACAGAAAATTTGGAATACATTTCACATAGATTTTCTCAGCATGTTATAGTCTTAGGTGGAGATTTCAATTTACCAGATATAGACTGGGACACTCAGATGTTTAGGACGGGTGGTAGGGACAGAGCATCGAGTGACATTATACTGAGTGCACTATCCGAAAATTACCTCGAGCAATTAAACAGAGAACCGACTCGTGGAGATAACATCTTGGACCTACTGATAACAAACAGACCCGAACTTTTCGACTCTGTATGTACAGAACAGGGAATCAGTGATCATAAGGCCGTTGCAGCATCCCTGAATATGGAAGTTAATAGGAATATAAAAAAAGGGAGGAAGGTTTATCTGTTTAGCAAGAGTAATAGAAGGCAGATTTCAGACTACCTAACAGATCAAAACGAAAATATCTGTTCCGACATTGACAATGTTGAGTGTTTATGGAAAAAGTTCAAGGCAATCGTAAAATGCGTTTTAGACAGGTACGTGCCGAGTAAAACTGTGAGGGACGGGAAAAATCCACCGTGGTACAACAACAAAGTTAGGAAACTACTGCGAAAGCAAAGAGAGCTCCACTCCAAGTTTAAACGCGGCCAAAACCTCTCAGACAAACAGAAGCTAAACGATGTCAAAGTTAGCGTAAGGAGGGCTATGCGTGAAGCGTTCATTGAATTCGAAAGTAAAATTCTATGTACCGACTTGACAGAAAATCCTAGGAAGTTCTGGTCTTACGTTAAATCAGTAAGTGGCTCGAAACAGCATATCCAGACACTACGGGATGATGATGGCATTGAAACAGAGGATGACACGCGTAAAGCTGAAATACTAAACACCTTTTTCCAAAGCTGTTTCACAGAGGAAGACCGCACTGCAGTTCCTTCTCTAAATCCTCGCACAAAAGAAAAAATGGCTGACATCGAAATAAGTGTCCAAGGAATAGAAAAGCAACTGGAATCACTCAACAGAGGAAAGTCCACTGGACCTGACGGGATACCAATTCGATTCTACACAGAGTACGCGAAAGAACTTGCCCCCCTTCTAACAGCCGTGTACCGCAAGTCTCTAGAGGAACGGAGGGTTCCAAATGATTGGAAAAGAGCACAGATAGTATCAGTCTTCAAGAAGGGTCGTCGAGCAGATGCGGAAAACTATAGACCTATATCTCTGACGTCGATCTCTTGTAGAATTTTAGAACATGTGTCGCCACTGTCATTGGAAACCCAGAATCTACTATGTAGGAATCAACATGGATTCCGGAAACAGCGATCGTGTGAGACCCAACTCGCCTTATTTGTTCATGAGACCCAGAAAATATTAAATATAGGCTCCCAGGTAGATGCTATTTTTCTTGACTTCCGGAAGGCGTTCGATACAGTTCCGCACTGTCGCCTGATAAACAAAGTAAGAGCCTACGGAATATCAGACCAGCTGTGTGGCTGGATTGAAGAGTTTTTAGCAAACAGAACACAGCATGTTGTTATCAATGGAGAGACGTCTACAGACGTTAAAGTAACCTCTGGCGTGCCACAGGGGAGTGTCATGGGACCATTGCTTTTCAAAAAAATGGTTCAAATGGCTCTGAGAACTATGGGACTCAACTGCTGAGGTCATTAGTCCCCTAGAACTTAGAACTAGTTAAACCTAACTAACCTAAGGACATCACAAACATCCATGCCCGAGGCAGGATTCGAACCTGCGACCGTAGCGGTATTGCGGTTCCAGACTGCAGCGCCTTTAACCGCACGGCCACTTCGGCCGGCTTGCTTTTCACAATATATATAAATGACCTAGTAGATAGTGTCGGAAGTTCCATGCGGCTTTTCGCGGATGATGCTGTAGTATACAGAGAAGTTGCAGCATTAGAAAATTGTAGCGAAATGCAGGAAGATCTGCAGCGGATAGGCACTTGGTGCAGGGAGTGGCAACTGACCCTTAACATAGACAAATGTAATGTATTGCGAATACATAGAAAGAAGGATCCTTTATTGTATGATTATATGATAGCGGAACAAACACTGGCAGCAGTTACTTCTGTAAAATATCTGGGAGTATGCGTGCGGAACGATTTGAAGTGGAATGATCATATAAAATTAATTGTTGGTAAGGCGGGTACCAGGTTGAGATACATTGGGAGAGTGCTTAGAAAATGTAGTCCATCAACAAAGGAGGTGGCTTACAAAACACTCGTTCGACCTATACTTGAGTATTGCTCATCAGTGTGGGATCTGTACCAGATCGGTCTGACGGAGGAGATAGAGAAGATCCAAAGAAGAGCGGCGCGTTTCGTCACAGGGTTATTTGGTAACCGTGATAGCGTTACGGAGATGTTTAATAAACTCAAGTGGCAGACTCTGCAAGAGAGGCGCTCTGCATCGCGGTGTAGCTTGCTCGCCAGGTTTCGAGAGGTTGCGTTTCTGGATGAGGTATCGAATATATTGCTTCCCCCTACTTATACCTCCCGAGGAGATCACGAATGTAAAATTAGAGAGATTAGAGCGCGCACGGAGGCTTTCAGACAGTCGTTCTTCCCGCGAACCATACGCGACTGGAACAGGAAAGGGAGGTAATGACAGTGGCACGTAAAGTGCCCTCCGCCACACACCGTTGGGTGGCTTGCGGAGTATAAATGTAGATGTAGATGAAGTAAGTGGTAATTATCATTGTCGCCAAATAGAAATACGTATGTAACTGAAGAAACTGGATCTCAGTCTTTTCATTTATGTGAGGTTACCAGGTTAATGATTAACTGTTCATGTGGTGTCACCGCCAGACACCACACTTGCTAGGTGGTAGCCTTTAAATCGGCCGCGGTCCATTAGTATACGCCGGACCCGCGTGTCGCCACTGTCAGTGATTGCAGACCGAGCGCCACCACACGGCAGGTCTAGAGAGACGTCCTAGCACTCGCCCCAGTTGTACAGCCGACTTTGCTAGCGATGCTACACTGACAATTACGCTCTCATTTGCCGAGACGATAGTTAGCATAGCCTTCAGCTACGTCATTTGCTACGACCTAGCAAGGCGCCATTACCAGTTAATATTGAAATTATAAAACATGTACCATCAAGAGCGATGTTCTCCAATTTTGGATTAAAGTTAAGTATCCCAAGAACTACGTTCTTTTCTTTATAGGATAATTACTTTACGTTGTTCGAGACCTCACGCCAATCTGCGTGAGCTAAAAGCGTGCATTTCGGCCTCCTCTAGCAACACGGTGTTGGCTCTTCTGCCAACACTACAGTTCACTTGCTTAAGCATTTGGCTGAAATGACACCAGAACATTACTGGCAAGTCTTATATTCAATTTATATGATGACGATATTATAAGATAACCGTTTCTACTGCATGTATATCAGATAAGAATTTTTGAAAAAGTCAGATGTACAGGATATAGCCATGTTTTACAGGGAATTTTATTATGGCACTAAAATGTACGTAACTAGTTATCTAATTCCTACGTAAATTTGTTTCATGTATTCCTGACATGCATGGGAGATGATCTTGGTTAACATGCACACACAAAGCTTAGCGGAAAGATCATGCTGGATGGTTTCATGCCGTTTTCTGTGGCTCTAAGCTGAGTGTTATGCCATGAGTCTGCTTATGAAAGACAGACCAGTGGAAACACACCTAATTATTACAGTTCTGCAGCAGTGATCGTCACTCTTGAAAGGCTGAGGTGGAGGTTGTGACAAGATACCTCATACCTCCTGAGTCTGCTTGGATATCGTACTTATTTTGAGCGCTGTGAATTGTTACTGTTAGAGAAACTGAAGGCGAAGTTCTACGCTACCTTAGTCCGCCCCATCAATGTGTTAGCAGCGCAGCTGTGATAAGCGTTTGTGTGACAGATCAGTGATGTCAGTGACATTTTGCTGTGATACTTTTTTTCCTCCTATTTCATGACGTTATAGTCTTAGATTTTCTTAATAATTTTGAAGAGACAATTCTAAGTATATTTACCAGAATTTAAATGTATATGTCTTGCCTTATTTGAACTGACAGTAATATTCACTAGCCTTCATATGATTTTCTTAAATACTTGAACACACAAATGTAACTACTTTGCAAAGTATTGTACAATGTTCATTTGAATTGACGGAGTTCTTACTTCTTGTTATAGACTTTTTTGAACAATTGTATAGCTAATTGGAACTACTTTGTAATACTTATTGTAAAACTGTCTGTATATACGTTACTGCATTTTACTGAACTAGATTACTGATTTACCACAGCAAGCATCGGGTTATACCATGTATTCTGTATCATGGTAAGTATGAAAAATAACTTATTACAAGAAACTTTGTACACTTGTTTGCATGTATGAACTGTTACTTGTATTACGGCTTACATATCATATTTGTATCACTTTTTATCTGTTCTCTGATAATTTGTGCACATTGTCACCCATCCCATGTATTTCTAAACTCATATTTTGTACCATTATTTTGTGATTCTTTCCTTTGGAGGATTTATTGAGTGTCTCCTGCTTTAGTATCAGCAGAATACATTCTGGAATATTGTTTCTTAATACGGGAGAGTTGATGAAAGGGGACTGTCTTATTTGCCATGTTGATTTTTCAGATGGTTTTGGCCATAAATGTAAATGAAGTTGAGAATTTTATAAATATATTTAACGTCTATAATACTGTATTCTTTGATCAATTAGGTTACTTGCCTTGAAGAGAGTAGCAGTGTGTGTTGGACAGTTTGGCTATAGCAAGAGGAAGAGAACAAGATGTCGTCAATAATTGCATACACCGTCAGTTCAGCTTTTATACAATATGCTGACCGAACCGTTTGTTCTAAACTGTGTGGTAGCACAGAGCGAGTGAGCCTCCCCCTTTCCCGCCCGCCAAAACTACCAAAGCTACACCTCCCCCTTCTGCCAAAACACTACTTATCTATGAGTTTTTCTTCCATCGAATTAAAAAAAAATTGTAATTTTGTAAGTGAATTTCATAAAAAAAAGCATTAATACAAATATTATTTAAATGACGTACATTTCACACGAAAATCGTAAATGATATACTAACTCTACAATCTTCCTAAAAAGGGTGAAAGTATAATGTAATCCTTATGTTTTCACTGTGATATATAACCAAGAAAAGATTTTATTTGGTTTTATCAGAAATAAGAGAAAATGGCTGTAATTAAGAGTTCATAAAATATCCATTTCTAGTAAGGGATCTTTTGTTATAATTTTACTTTGAACTTACTTGCTTTGAGCGAAGAAAACGCATCTTTTATGCCACTTAAGTAAAGTTTTACAGATTTGACTTATTCTTTCGACAAGACAGCTAAATTTCACAATTTGCTTTTACCAGTAGCTGACCATAAGCAGTTTATTATCTTTATTTTGCTGTAATTACTTTCACAAGTTGATAGAGTCACTGAAATTATCGTAAAAATCTTCAAAGTTATTTAGATGTTTTGATAAGCTTCTCTTTATATGTGCTTCGAGAGAGTCTTCGAAATTAGAAATTGTAAGTGGTGTCAGTGCTTTTCATCCAGATGAAACTTGGATCTATTTCGTTAACAAGCAATGCTTTATCAAAAGCTCTGTTCCATTTGGCACTAAAATAAACTGCACTCTTTTGAAGAAAACCTTTCTCGCTAGGTAAAAATGTGCTTCGGGTTCAGCCACTTCTGTATCCCACTCCTCAACCACAGAAATGCTTACTTGTATATGTTGCTGTTTTACATTTTCCGACAAACTGGTAGCGAAATCCATGTTGTTTCAACAGCGGCACTTTCCTTGTAGGGCTTTGTTAGTCCCATTTTGTTAATGAATCTGACTACACACCTATAATTCAAACAAATTACTAATCTGTTTGTAAGTGCCCGCCTGTTGCCGAGACGCTTTTACGTTTCACGTAAAATTCTCGTCACGCGATCGGTTGAATGAATGAGTGGAGACAACAAACTGGAAGGACGGATTCCTGACTGGGAATGGACGAGGAACAGTCCTATGAATATGCGCCTGGAAATGCATCGTTGTCAGGGTACACACCACCACGCACCGTCAGGTGGCTTGCGGAGTGTGGATGTAGATATAGATGTAGATAGCGCTGACGAATGAAAGTTCCTCTGACCACACGATATTTCAAAACCTTTTCGGGCCTTTGTGTGATCATGGTTCCTTTCATGTTGTGTGATGTGGTTCGTGATTGTGAGGGCACTTGTTTCGGCATAGCCGTGCTGCCTCTCGACCGTTTCCATCTGCTTCGTTGTACAGAAACGCCATTTCGGCTTGATCTCGACGTGAATACCGGACCATTGTGCTGCTTACAGTTCGCTGCACCGATGACGCAGCCTGAAACACACAAGGAACACACGGCACGTGTTCAGAGGAACTTTGATTCATTAGCGTTATCTACCGTGGTAACAATGTTTATCCGGATACGTTCAGAGGACCCTATTTCCTCCATTTCCAGTCAGTAATCCGTGCCTACAGTTTGTCGGCGTTGTTAATGTTCACTAAATACAGACATGATTCCAGATGGATTTTTTTTCTTGTGTTAACGTGATTAAATACATGACAGAGTTGTGGATTACTTGCGGCCAACACAGTCAGTCACGGCCTTGGAATTGAGTACCTAGCCACTGGCGGCGTATATCCGAAGGCCGGTCGAGATTGCTACAGACGCCAAACATAAAGGTTATCGATGACCGCCACATTAAATGAATATAAGATATAAAAATTAAAAGAGACAGGTATGATACGTCATATTCGTGTAAAGACAGAATAGCGCCGATTTTAACTATCAGGAATTTCATAATTGTTAATGGATTGTAGAATAGTTAGGGAGTTGACGGTATACTCGTGGAAATACAGGATGGCGCAGGTAAAAGTAGCCCTTATAGATATAAACGAAATGCAGTGAAATTACAGAAACGATGAGCTGAAATGGAGTTGCCATTTATTTACAATGAACAGATGAAAGGTGGCTACACTGAGCCACAGCGCCAGAGATTGCGCCAAAGAGTTTTATTCCGTCGCCTCCACTGGCAGTGCTTGTTGAGATGTGGTAGTAGTCAGTGCTTGCTGAGATGTCGTAGTGAAAAGTTCTTGTCGAGAAGTCGTAGTGGAGAGTGCTTGTTCCATGTTTTAAGCAGTTGTTTGATGGGATAGACAGCAGATGTTGTTCTAATGGAGATATTGTAATGATCAGAGTGCTTTTCGTCAATATATATGAAGGTAAAAGAAAAAAAATTTTTCCTTTTCTTTTTATTATTTCAATGTCTTAAATAATGCGTCATTACAGGTTCAGTCAACAAAGCATCTGGCTTATGTTCTTGTATTAGAGTGTAATTCTGGTTTTCTTGCGCAATTATAGTATTTCTATTTTTTTGTTACTTCAGTATAAATGGTATTTAAAATTTCTTGTCTTATTGAAGAAGAACCGTGCCAGATGTGTACGTTGAATCACACTTCCACACACAGAACAGCTACATTTGTGCTTGTTGTTTCGTAGGTTTTATAGTTGCTGGGGACTTAATTAATTAATTGTGTTAACGGAAATTTCATTTCATTCTTTGTTGTTATTCTATGCAGTCAGATTGCGTACTAAAACTAGTCAGGGCCAACCGTTTACGAAACAGTGTAATCGGACATACAGCGACTAAAAAAATAAAAATTATTTTCAAATATAATAATTAAGCCCCCATGCACAGAGCAGTGAGAAATACATGCTAGAAGTGACCCCTGCAACGTCAGTGCACAGCTCTGCACGTCTAAGCATATTGGTATACACCGAGCGCAAAGTTCGGATATCGACAGCGGAAACATGACGGCAGATGTTATTTTTCTGTTCCGGTATTGTGTGTGCATTAGTTTCATAGACCTTGCTCTTCCTCATAGGAAAAAAATCACACGTTGTCAGTTCCGGCGGGCGACAGGAAAAAAATCACGTGTTGTCAGTTCCGGCGGACATGGTGGCCACAAATGTTTGCTGACAGTTCGTTCCTCAGTGAAGACATCATGGACTCGTTTCAGGGATACCTTAAACGTGAGCCATGTTGCCACCTCTTACTGGAAGAAGCGGTGAGTTGAGCACAAAATGTGTAAAAATTTTCATATATGCAACTGTGTTGCAAGAAATATCGGTCCAATGATGCGCGTTCCTATTACACCGCACCACCCTCCCATTTTTTTTCTTCATGGAGTGGTTGCTGACACAAAGTGTTAGGGCTCCCCATTCCCCAGTACTTCGTGTTCTGTTAATTCACATGACCGGAAAGGTGAAACCATGTGTCATCACTTATGATGTAATGGATAGAGCCTAAGAAACATTTGCTGATGTTATTCAAAAGTCACATGCAGTAATCTACACTTTTCCGAGTGTAACCCTCCAGTAATTGCTGAACAACCGTCACATTATATGACTTCGAATTAAGACTTTAAATATCCCCTGCCAACGCCTCCTACTTACATGCGCCTGTTGGGCCAATTTATGACTAGACTGTTTTCGGCTCTGAATAATATGTCATTGAATGGCTGCAATAATGTCTGGTGTGCGAACTGGTGGAATTCTCTGTCGTATTATATTCTGCACAGATCTGAGAAGCGCCAATTTTTGTACAGACTCTATATTGGTCTCTTTGCTGCTAGTCCTCTATCAGGTTACTTGACTCCGAAAATTTCGCAAGTTTCCAAAATCTAACCTGTTTTCACATATGCTTCCACAATTTCAGTTTTTTCTTTTATTGAGAAAGTCATTTTGCAGACCACAAAGAAAGACGTCTTAACTTCACTGATGAAATAAACTGTAATGCGGACAGAAGGACGCAAAAAATCGATTATTTTACAAAATTGTCCAGTGCTGTAGATGTTTACTCTATTTCAGAAGTCTAAATATTACATTCGCATTCAAACTGGAGGAGTGCTAGTTTTAACTGCGCCGCCCTGTGTAACTGTGTTATTATCAAATTCTTTTGAACGTACTGATCTGACTGCCTGTGTGCCGTGGTATATTATGTCAGAGTTTTCCAGTGTAATTCTAATTAATTGAGCCATGACGAATGATTTAGTGAACAGTTTACGAACCGTACTTGATTTATTTTGAGAAGCTGAATTATTCCTTGACTTCTGTGACATTTTCCTCGCGTGTGGTTAAGATAGTAACGTATTACAATCGACTCCTTCTGATTAGTCAGAGAAGTCACGATAGTTTATTTGCAGGGGACTACAGGGTGTTACAAAAAGGTACGGCCAAACTTTCAGGAAACACTCCTCACACACAAATAAAGAAAAGATGTTATATGGACATGTGTCCGGAAACGCTTAATTTCCATGTTAGAGCTCATTTTAGTTTCGTCAGTATGTACTGTACTTCCTCGATTCACCGCCAGTTCGCCCAATTGAAGGAAGGTAATGTTGACTTCGGTGCTTCTGTTGACATACGACTCGTTGCTCTACAGTACTAGCATCAAGCACATCAGTACGTAGCATCAACAGGTTAGTGTTCATCACGAACGTGGTTTTGCAGTCAGTGCAATGATTACAAATGCGGAATTGGCAGATGCCCATTTGATGTATGGATTAGCACCGGGCATCAGGCGTGGCGCGGTACGTTTGTATCGAGACAGATTTCCAGAACGAAGATGTCCCGACAGGAAGACGTTCGAAGCAATTGATCGGCGTCTTAGAGAGCACGGAACATTCCAGCCTATGACTCGCGACTGGGGAGACCTAGAGCGACGAGACACCTGCAATGGACGAGGCAATTCTTCGTGCAGTTGACGATAACCCTAAAGTCAGCGTCAGAGAAGTTGCTGCAGTACAAGGTAACGTTGACCACGTCACTGTATGGAGAGTGCTACGGGAGAACCAGTTGTTTCCGTATCATGTACAGCGTGTGCAGGCACTATCAGCAGCTGATTGGCCTCCAAAGGGTACACTTCTGCGAATGGTTCATCCAACAATGTGTCAATTCTCAATTCAGTGCAAATGCTCTCTTTACGGATGAGGCTTCATTCCAACGTGGTGAAATTGTAAATTTTCACAATCAACATGTGTGGGCTGGCGAGAATCCGCACGCAACTGTGCAATCACGTCATCAACACAGATTTTCTGTGAACTTTTGTGCAGGCATTGTTGGTGATGTCTTGATTGGGCCCCATGTTCTTCCACCTACGCTCAATGGAGCACGTTATCATGATTTCATACAGGATACTCTACCTGTGCTGCTTGAACATGTGCCTTTACAAGTACGGCACAACATGTGGTTCATGCACGATGGAGCTCCTGCACATTTCAGTCGAAGTGTTCGTACGCCTCTCAACAACAGATTCTGTGACCGATGGATTGGTAGAGTCGGACCAATTCCATGGCCTCCACGCTCTCCTGACCTCAACCCTATTGACTTTGACGTATGGGGGCGTTTGAAAGCTCTTGTCTACGCAACCCCGGTACCAAATGTAGAGCCCCTTCATGCTCGTATTGAGGACGTCTGTGATACAATACGCCGTTCTCCAGGGCTGCATCAGCGCATCAGGGATTCCATGCGACGGAGGATGGATGCATGTATCCTCGCTAACGGAGGACATTTTGAACATTTCCTGTAACAAAGTGTTTGAAGTCACGCTGGTACGTTCTGTTGGTGTGTGTTTCCATTCCATGTTTAATGTGATTTGAAGAGAAGTAATAAAATGAGCTCTAACATGGAAAGTAAGCGTTTCCGGACACATGTCCACATACCGTATTTTCTTTCTTTGTGTGTGAGGAATGTTTCCTGAAAGTTTGGCCGCCCTTTTTGTAACACCCTGTACACTTCAGTAGATTAACCTGTAATTGCATGGGTTCCCCATGAGTCGATAATTACAAGTAGGAGCCCTTAGGTTTCCAGTAAGTCGGACGAAGGACAGAGCAAGTACTAGCGAAGTAAATAGAAGACCGACTGGTAAGAGAAAACTCAACACTGACGGCTCTCTTTTGTCAGATTCGACTAGGGGACTCATTTTCGAGTAGAAGGCGGGTAGTGCTGTAGCGTCTGGTTGGAGATGGCTGACCGAGAGTATTGACTGCAGGTGCCACCTATAGTGCCTGATGTGCGACGCCGACCGTGCCGAGAGTCTGAGAGCAACTAGCCGTGAGGAAGGTGGAACAGCAGTATGTGGGCCGCAGCTGCAGGTGAGACAGAACGAACAGTGGTGCTGCAGCGGCGTCGTCGTTACTGGCGGCAACTTGATCACTCATCTGGGCGGTCAGATCTACCCTGCACAGTACGGTACTGATACAAGGACACCTGGGCTGTCTTGAATTGTAATAGAGCTAGGCGTTCGAATTATGCGGTTAGCAGCGGCGAGTACGACCCGATCGAGAGCAGCTGGAAGCGAAGCCGCAAGCACAGGTTGTAGACCGTTGTTGTCCACGGCATCAAGAAATCCGCCACAGCAGCGAGCAGTCGTCAGGGGGCTATTGTTGTGGTACGACCTCTCCAGCCAGTCCACCTCTTCACGAGTACATCATTATCATTATCACATCATCATCATCAATATTATCGTCAAGTGACGTGGACTGACGTGCCATATGTTTTAAGGTAAGTAAAGTCGGACGTTTGCTAAAAAACATTGTGCTTTGTTTAGGGGGTCCGCGGTCCCTCACCCCAAGGATAAACACTTTCGTGGCTCACACACATCGATGGTAGCCCAAACTGATTGGCAAACGCATCTCGCGCTAAGTTAGTTAAGTGTCAGTAGATTTCGAGTTTCTGGTCAGCCGAGTCGGAGTGGAGCCGTATGCTAAGCGTTGTGTCGTACCGTCGTACCGGCTGAGAAAGTCCACATTGCCGTGAGTTGACCCTCAGCAAAACATTACCTATTCATGACAAATGATATTTTTTGACTAGTGTCTTAAATGCTCCCCGTGTGCCGAATATCCGTGTATGGGTGAACAGCAAAAAAATGGTTCAAATGGCTCTGAGCACTATGGGACTTAACGGCTATGCTCATCAGTCCCCTAGAACTTAGAACTACTTAAACCTAACTAACCTAAGGACAGCACACAACACCCAGTCATCACGAGGCAGAGAAAATCCCTGACCCCGCCGGGAATCGAACCCGGGAACCCAGGCGCGGGAAGCGAGAACGCTACCGCACCAGCACGAGCTGCGGACGGTGAACAGCACCGGCCACAGAATGAATTGCAGCGAGGATTGTGTGTGTGTTAACCATTGTTATAGATTGTGACGTAATATCAAAAATATTGGCCTGTGATGAAATTAATTTTAATTACACGTATGACACGAAAGTAATGTCTGTCTGAAAGCTGTGTTTGATCAAAAAATATCAATCAAACAGTGTAAAACATCTTGGCATTAGTTACTGCAAGAATTCTTTATCACTGTGCTGAACATTGTTGATCAGCCGCATCCTTTTCAGAAATGACTCTCAAAGCAGATAAATTCTATTAACATTTATCTATTCGGTCACGGTCACATCAAAATTAAAACTATATCTTAATCGGGAGTACATGACATCCAGGTTTAAGGCTAGTATTAGTTTACTAATCACCATACTAGAAAAATTAGAACCTGATCATATGTTGTTAGTTTCTAACTTAAAGACCCATAAGGGAGGAGTTACAGAAGACATTAAGGATGAATTAAGGGCTATGCCACGTACAATGGAAGCAAATAAATTAAAGATATCCGAACAATGCAAACGTCAAGTTAGTGATATAAATAAAGAAACTTTGATAGAGCAAACAAACACCCAGCAAGTTGAGGTTAGAAAAAGTTAATCCACTATTGTCGAAATAGTATCTGACCGGTTAAGCCAGTAATAATCTAAAGTATGTATTCATTTTAGACCTGCATTTAAGACATAGTCAATGAGTAATGATGAACCTGCACTAACCAAGATAATTATATACAGTCCTCTTGGCTTTATACACCCAGTTACATTCCTCAGTTCGTTTGAGAGAAAATTTCCCTATCGTTAGAGTACTTTTAAGAAAACTGAGTTCATTGTTGAACGTTTAAGGCAGGAGGCAGAAATACGAGACACTGAACACCTAGATAATTGTATAACAGTGGTCGAGTTCAAGGTAGCTATTGTGAGAGAATTCATATGTCCTAGTGAATATACTGTACTAAAATTTATGATGCTCGTAAATCTAAGTATTAAAAATATTTACGTTGGAATGAATATGTAATGGAAGAATTACGTTTCGACTTCACAATCTTCAAAGGAAGTAGGCTTTTTACTAGAGATAGTTGAAAGTTTACTGGTTTTAAGCTTTATACTAATAAGCATGTGAACACTAATGAACACGAGAAGGTGCTTTGAGCTACGGACATGTATATCTTAATATACAGGGTGTCCCAAAATAATGTATATACTCTTTGAAACAGAATATCTCTTTAATTAAAGGAGACAGATATACAACTTTTCTGGTGTAATAATTTAGAAGGAGGTGAAAAACATAATAATGCATTCTTTTGTTCCACGATTGTCAGAAAACATGGCGTTATCGTTTGAACATAGGAAATGGATGCTAAACTGTTACTGGAAAACAGAGAATGTGAGTGCGGTACGCCGACGTTGGAGAGTTGAATTTGGAACACCACCACCGACAAGAGTAACAATTACAAGAATCAGTTATAAATCTGAAGTCGAAGGAACGGTGCACGATTTAAAGAAGGGACATAGCAGACGCAAGAAAAGTTCAAAAGACAATGAGCGTGTTGATGCAGTAATCCAGGCAAACACTTGAAGAAAATGCTGTTATGAGGCTGGGATCAGCAGAAGCAGTGTTCCTAGAGTTTTGCGCCCTCAGAACTTCAAGCCTTACATTCCAAGACTTCTCCATGCTCTTAACGAGGATGATCCTTATGGGCGAAGCGAATTTTGTGAGTGGTTCATTAACAGATGTGAAGAAGACCAACGTTTCCAAGATCGAATTCTTTGGTCAGGTGAAGCGACGTTTAAACTTGATGGGTCAATTAACCGCCATAACTGCGTGTACTGGGCCAGGGAGAATCCATACTTAACCGAACAAAGGCATCTTAATCTACCAGGAGTAACAGTCTGGTGTGGTCTGTCTTCTAGAGGGTTAATCGGGCCGTAATTCTTTGACGACACTGTCATGGGTGACTCGTACTTGGAAGTGTTGGAAATAATAACTCCTGGTCTTAGCGTTGTGTCTGGAAATGAAGACTATTACTTTCAACAGGATGGGGCACACCTCACTTTCACCTGGATGACAGGGCATTTCTCAATTTACATTCCCTGCCAGATGGATAGGACGACGAGGGAGTGGGGAGTATACCGCTTCATCTCATGATTTAACTCCTCTAGACTTCTTTCTGTAGGAGACAGTTTATGCTGCGAGACCACACACACTGGATTATCTTTGAGAGCAAATTTAGCAAGCCTGTGATGCTATTCCGTTCTAAACACTAAAGTTGGCATGTCGCTCAGTCGTAAGTCGTTTTCGACGGTGTATTGCGATGGATGGATACCAGTTTGCGCATCTACCATCTTAAGTCGTACCAAGAGGTACCTAACACCACTGAAATTTTATTTCTAACCCCTTTCGTTAAAGAGATGTTCAGTTTCAAAGAGTGTATACATTAGTTTGGGACACCCTGTATTCTGTGAACTACTGTTTGTTGGAAGTATGAAGAGTGGTAGTAGAGTAGGCGGAGTAATTTCGTGCATATTACGATTACTAGTTACGACGTATTTATTAGTAAGAAGTGTACCAACTATTTTCACAGTTCAGATGGTGGTTCGATTATTTTGTGGGGCAAGCATTTGTCATTACAGGTGTGGTCTTCCCACACTACTAGTTACAAGACTGAAATAAAAGCTTTTAATTGAATTATGATGTTAATTAAGATTTTTGTAACGACGTTATTTACTTTCATATATACAGTTATTCTTTTGTTATGGAAAAAGTAAATTTGCATTCACTATATATTTACATGGTCACGAACGTAAGAAATATTGTCAAAGTTTCCAATTATTTGTTTGTTGTATATGTTTAATGCGGATTTTCAAAATAATCGCTAATTAACGACAGAAAAATGGTTCAAATGGCTCTGAGCACTATGGGACTCAACTGCTGAGGTCATTAGTCCCCTAGAACTTAGAACTAGTTAAACCTAACTAACCTAAGGACATCACAAACATCCATGCCCGAGGCATGCGACCGTAGCGGTCTTGCGGTTCCAGACTGCAGCGCCTTTAACCGCACGGCCACTTCGGCTGGCTTTAACGACAGATTACGACGTTATTTTTAAGCTTAACCTTCATAGATGCAAGAACGTTATTGTGTTTAATCACGTAATTATATAGCTGAGTTTTAATATTGAATGCAAATATTATTGTTGAGAGAATACTTTGATAGTGAATAGGGCATGGTTTAGTAGCTGAGTCTACTGCATTGTTTTTTTTTATGGCAGCATATGTTGTTTGATGGTAACGGCGGGTCATAAAAAAGATGCTATTGTCGATCTTATATAATTACATGGATGGATTAGCCTTAATTCCTTGTTTGTTTAGTATTATAGGAAGGTTTCATACTGTGAAAAACAATTGATGTTTTGTTGTTTTTAGTCAGCTGATGCTGAAGTCTAGTGATAATGTAATCGCTGGTTAAACAGGAATGTGGCCAAGCATCTGTAGAACCAACATTCTAACAGGGTCCTTTTGCAAACTACGTAGAGAATGGTAATCATGTTAGCTGATCCGTTAATACGACGAAAGAATAGTGAGCCACTGAAGTGGAGATATTTAATAGACGTGCGCCAAATGAAGTTTTTACAGTGCCAGCCTGATAAATAAAAAATTTTAATGTTTTGGGGAGGAGCTCATATATTTGCGAAAAGGAAAATAGTTATAGTTACACTTATCCTGTGTTACAGGTATACTGTTACAGTAATAGGACTGGCAAATACATGGAGTGTAATTTTAGTGTCCCTACAGGCGTCCAAAGTAAACCAAATAACATTCAGGCACTAAATTATATTAAATGAAAGACAAGGAACCACAATTACCATACTTGTATGATCGGAGCAGAAGATTTATTGCCGTTATCGTCATGTAATATAGGTCTGGGAAAACAAGTACGGGAATATTTTTGACCTAAAGAATGATATCTATTAATTTGGAGTCACTTGTGTAAGACACTTAAGTTACGTGGACTTATGGCGAGTGTTTACACCAAAAGAAATGTAATTTAATTTAAATTAATGATTGTTAGTGGTGAATAGTATTCAAGCTGAAATACCAATAAGAATATGAATCTAGTATTGATGACGAATTATGAATAGTATTACGGATAGTACTGCTGATGAAACAAGGAAATGAGTGTGAATATAGTACTGATGATGATATTAAATAGTATAATTGTAAGCACGTTATGCAGATGGAGGAATAAAACAGGCGGTCAGCTTGGGGAATATGTATGCTATGAGTATTATAGCTTGTTGAAGTAATAAAAGAATTAATGTTAAAGAAAAGAGCGGCCGAAAACATAAGTAGACTATATTATATGACTTAAATGAAAATGTTATTGACCACTTCGTCCATGTCTCTGTAGCTTCAGCTGTATCCAAGTGTTAAACTGACTCTAAACGGTGAGGGACGTAAGAGAGTACCTATTTCCGAGATGTCTTTACGTTTCACGTAACATTATAGTGAAGGGATCGGTTCAAAGAGATTGTGAAAATGTCAGCCGAATATTTAGATATGATCCAATAGAGGAAATTTCATTGTGGTAACGTGATGAAATATGTTACAGAGCGATGAGATATTTGTAGGCGACGAAGGGATTGAGTACCTAGCCACGGGCGGAGTGTAACCGACGGCCGGTCGAGGGTGCTACTCACTCCAAAGATTATCGACGGCAGCCGGTGAAAATTAATACAAAACATTAAAACGAAAAAGAACATTTCTGTTATGACACATTTATCTGGTGATCGAACAGCGTCAAGTTTTCTTTATCGGAACTTTGACTGATGTTAGTAGGTTTCAGTCTAATTAGGAATTTGACGGCGTACTTGTACGACTTATCTCTAAATATGACCATGTTTTTATGTATTCCCTTTGCATATGATTTGTAGTTTACGTCATACTGATGCGACTGTGTGAACTGCCTCATATTTTATGCCAAAGTTTCTCAGTGTGATTCTAATGAATTGACGCACGGTAAATGAAAATGTGATCAGTTTACAAACTGCATTTGATTTATTCTGAGAAGCTGAATTATTCCTTGACTCTTGCGAAATTTTTCTCGCGTGGGGTTGAGATAGCATCGTATTACAATCTATTTCTTCTGGTTAATGTGAGCAGTCACTATTAACAATAGATCAGTTTTTTCCAGGGAATTATATCTTAATAGCTTTCCCTTTAGTCATGTGGGTTCTGCCTGAGGCGATTATTGCAACGATAAGCCCTCAGGTTTCAAGGAGGTCTGACGGGGGGGGGGGGGGGGCGAAAACCACTCCCGAAGGAATTACAAGGCCGACTGGTACAGGAAACGTCACGAGTTTGTCTGAGAAGGATCGTAACATCTGTTGCTGTTTACTCGTTCATTGTCTTTGTTGTTCATATCTTTTAATATTTTGCGTACAGTTGCTAAGTTGTTCCATTAAGTTTCGGGTGTGCAGTCGCAAGAATTCTCCTTCTTCTTCTAATATTTCGGCTGTATAACGTTCAGCCATCTTCAGAGTGAGCCGCTAGAATGCTGCTCCGTAAATCTGGAGTTTACAAAATTCCATGTGAATGTGGCCTTTGTTACGTTGGACAAACAACTCGTACTGTGCAAGACAGATGTACAGAACACCGGAGGTACAGACGACTTTTACAACCTAAGAAGTCGGCAGTGGCAGAGCACTGTATTGACACTGGTCACAGTATGTTGTATGACAATGTCGAAATTTTGGAAACTACATCATCTTTATGGGACTCGATAGTGATGGGGCAATTGAGATTCGCTTGACGACTAATTTAATTAATGGAGATAGTGGTTTCAACCTTGATAAATCATGGAATCCGGCACTTGGTGTAATAAATTCAAAAAGACGTCGTCACAGTGCAGCTCACAATGATATATCGACATGCCAACACACATCGACTGCGGAGTCACAGATGTAACTCGCACATTGTGCACGTCTCTGCCGCCGACCAACGTCTCTGGCGCATTTGCATCTGTGGCTGCATGCGCAGTTGCGCGGTACACGAGTATAAAGGGACGAAGAGAGAACTGGAGCGGCAGTGTTTCGGCTGACTCTGAAGATGGCTGAACGTTATACAGCCCACATATTAGAAGAAGAAGGAGAGTTCTTGCGCACCCGAAACTTAATGGAACAGTCTTTGCGCTGCCAAAACCTGAAGATTCACGGTTGCTAAGTTATTCTGAAGAGCTGTCACAGCTCGTCACAGCTGGACACCTACAAGACTATCTTGTATCGCAGTATCTCTTGCGAGTCATGGTACGACAGTAAACACTCCAACCACAAAGTAAATGCGCTGAAAAATTTGTAAAATTGTAACACCTATCCTACCAAAACGTGATCGTTAGAAGTGACACTTTCGCTGCATGCACGCGAACGACATTTAGATTGTGTGCTGCATACTGGAATAACTGAGGAAATTATTTTTTCTTTTACGTTATGAGCTGATAGTCTTCATATTTCTCTGTTGTGCCACGCGGTTTGAGGCGTCTTGTCATGGTCCGCGAGGTTCCCCACGTCGGAGGTTCGAGTCATCCCTCGGGCATAGGTGTGTGTGTGTTGTCCTTAGCGTAAGTCAGCTTAAGTTAGATTAATTAGTGAGTAAGCCTAGGGACCGATGACCTCAGCAGTCTGGTACCGTAGTCCTTAGCACAAACTTCCAATCTTCTCTGTTGTGTTCGAGCCATTGTTGAAGCCTGTGCAGTAGATTTGATACGGGCATTAAATCGATTAAATATTTTGATTAATGGTTAGCAACGGAACTTAAAAATTTCGTTTCTTCGTGTGCTGATTCCGCAACTATTCGTTGGAAAACCGCTCCAGTTGCTGTAGAGAACTTCACTGAATATACAACCAGTATAGGTCATTACATATCTCTCGATGCCATTTGACATGTAATATTTTAAATCCAACCGGCTTGTGCTTTTACCCTTTGGAAGTCGTTTCGCTAAGGAATAAGTTTTCAGAACCACTTCAAAATGCTCTAATACACTGGCTCGCAAAACTTAAGGAGGAAAGCAGCTTTTCAGTTACCATCAGCGCCGTGTATTGTCATCCATAACAATGGTTTTAGCACCGAATACACTCCTGAAAAGACGCACCTTGGGAAGGAGCACAGTGTCATAATAATGTCTACCGGTGAGTGAACCGTGTTCGAAGATTTCGAGATCAATACAGCGGCGCAACATTATTCCTCTCCACATCGTAACATGTAGACCACCAAAACGATTATGTTCGATAATTCCTGACGTACCCCAATATGGTGAGAAATGAAAAGACGTAACGCAGCCAGGAATATTATCGAACATGATCGTTTTCGTCTGTAAGCCCCTTGCAGTATCGAAATAGGGGTGAACATGCAATCACTGGTATCCGCATATTTCTTCTATACATAGCGATTCCTTCGTTCATCACTTCCAGACTTCGTAAATTTTTGCAGGAAACCGAAAAGTGCGTCGGCGAGATCATTTCAACTCAGCTGACAGGTACAGAAACAGAGCACGTATTACGATGGCAAACCTTACCTGCTAAGTAAGAGATAAGAAAGATTATGTTGCCAAAAAGGTGAAAGAATGGTGGGAATCTGTAGTAAAAGAAGTTAGTACCATTAAAAAAGACATAAAAAATTAACCAGATAATAGAGGGACGACTCATCTGCTACTTACGTTAATAATGTATCTGCGCCAACAGGAATTCCTATACTCAATGCTGGGCAAAAGACGGAATGACAACCAACGTTGCTACTGCTAACGTACTGTCGGGTTAGGAATCATTCTACTCATTGTGAATGCAATGCAAGATGAGAAGAAGGTCCAACAGGTTTTCACCAGAAAAGAAATTTTTCGCTCAGGGAGTTCATATAGAAAAAATAAATTTCGTGAGTGGCTTTACGTAAAATGTCACATGGGCCACGGAGGCTGCAGAGACATGTCAGACGTATGAAGAATCTGAACGTTCCTTTCTGGCCAAACACTGGTCAGCTGGTGTTGAAGAAAGATTTCGGAAGGAAGTATTTAACCCAGATTTTTACAATGAGAGGTAAGGACGTTTTTCCCGATACATAAACAAAATATGAGAATAAAAAGAAGTTCTGGTATGCCACGATCAGAACTCACGATGTATTGCGAAACTGAAAAGCCAAGTCGTCTGTTGTGATTCATGAAAAACTATTGAAGGCACCGAATAAAGATATGGATGCTCCTTTATCTGAAGATTTGATACATGACGGCAAGCGGGCCACTCACAGAGTGCAACCGCAGTATTTAAATAAGAACGGGGTTGCATGTAAGCTGACAATCAGCACTGTGACCACACTGTGAAAACTTGGCACAGTAACCAAGAGTGGTATAGACCTAATGACAGGTCAAGGTTACACTGTCTCAATCACCAGCGTCGCACAAAAAATTAAAATCATGACCATCATCATCACAGGGACTGGCATGACTGAAATCAGTATTTCAGAGAGCCAAACCAACGGTGGCATAACCATCTTTCGGATGTATGTGAAAACCGGTCGCACAGGGTGACCATTACTGAAGTTCAGTCAGCTGATGTTCATACGATATCGTCATACTAAATGACACCAGCGGGAGCCTCACTGGTTTGCAAATCGTATGGGAGTGGAAAATAGGCTGTATCTTTTAAGATCACGTGACAGAAGCGTTGTGCGAAGAGAGCAAAGGTTGCAGTAACCATCCAAGTTGTGACGTGCAAGCCGGCATTCGCACCACAGTAAATGTTTCACCATAGTCTAACCGTTATTCTGGATATTGGAGCGCTGTTGAGTGCCTTATTGGATAGATCCTACCGTAGAATTAATGAGCTTAAACCAGTTCCTGTCTTTGGGAAAAGTAGGTGTAAGATTATTGGAGCTTTGAGATTAAGCTCTAACCCCATTAAGCTCCAGGTCTTGCTACATGTTAAACTACGGGAAATGAAATGTGCACATTCGTTAAGTGTCGTAGACTGTCTGACAAACGAATGCATAACAGGCATAGATTTTTTGGCCAAAGGATTTGCAGTAATAGACCTATTACTTACAGTCTTATTATTGCACTACTTACGAATTAATTACGTGCTCTAGGCGGCCCTTGCAGTAACTGAAAGAACAATGAAAAACTTTCTACAAATATTTTATATAATGCTAACAGTTGTAGGGATTGTCCTTCCCAATGTAGTTATAGGTGATGAATTTTCTAGAAATAGTTAAGATCGACTTTTTACTTCTTCATTGTGCTGTGTGCCAATCTCCGTAAATACTAGTGGTTCGCAGAAAAACAAATCTCGCGTTGCTCCCATGCAGTATGGATTTAGCTACTGGAGTACTTTTTTGCCTCACCGTGCTGCGTTTTCTATCCACTTGAAATACTTTTTTATGGCTGAGTTGATAATGAAATCAGTTGAATAACTTTTTTCGTAATTTTCCCTTTACGTGTGGAATTGTTTTACAGAACATTAATATGGCTGATGTGGTCAACATACTGCAGTAATGACTCATATGGAGAAGAAGAAGATCGACTACAAAATTGAACGTAGCCCAGTCTTCGACTTTCATTGGCGACTTCAAAGATATTTTGTTTTCTTTCTTCCTATTACTATTTACAATTTACTGTAAGTGGTTACAAATTAATACAGTTTATACAGATGAAATGACACAACTTCAGACACTTTACTGGTCTCATATAGGTATGGTTTCAAGTACTGGGTGATCAAAAAATCAGTATAAATTTGAAAACTGAATGAATTACGGAATAATGTAGATAGAGAGGTACAAATTGACACACATGCTTGGAATGACATGGGGTTTTATTGGAACCAAAAAAATACAAAAGTTAACAAAATGTCGGACAGATGGCACTTCATCTAATCAGAATAGCAATCATTACCGTAACAAAGTAAGACAAAGCAAAGATGCTGTTCTCTACAGGCAATGCTCAATATGTCCACCATCATTCCTCAACAATAGCTGTAGTCGAGGAATAATGTTGTGAACAGCACTATAAAGCATGTCCGGAGTTATGGTGAGGCATTGGCGTCGGATGTTGTGTTTCAGCATCTCTAGAGATGTCGGTCGATCACGATACACTTGCGACTTCAGGGAACCCCAAAGCCAATAATCGCACGGACTGAGGTTTGGGGACCTGGGAGGCCAAGTATGACGAAAGTGGCGGCTGAGCACACGATCATCACCAAACGACGCACGCAACAGATCTTTCACGCGTCTAGCATTTTTTTTTTTTTTTTTTGGTTCTAATAAAACCCCATGTCATTCCAAGCATGTGTGTCAATTTTTACCTCTCTATCTACATTATTCCATGGTTTATTAAGTTTTCAAATCTAAACTGACTTTTTGATCACCCGGTACATAGTTTTGTATCCCGCCTGCGTAGGCGGCTCGTGGGTCTGCTCCTGTAAACTAAAGGGTAGGCCGAATGTAGGAAGTGAGTAGGAGCAGGAAAAGGTGAAATGCTTCGGTTGTGCGTTTAAATTTAAATCGCCTTTACTATAGGAAGAATTAGGTTTACATTAGGCTTACGTAACTTTGGCTGAGATGAGCACGTAGGTGCAAAGCCGTACATCAATTTACAAAGGCAACATCTGTAGTGGCTCGCCCACTACATAACAGAAACAATGTTGCTTGGTCGTCTCCTCGGAATCAACTGGGCTGAATCTGGAACGGCGCTCGTGGAGCTGCGCAGCGCCGGCTAGAGGGCGCTGTCGTCTGTGTCGGTGTCGTAGTGCCAACCTACGAGCTTGTACCTACGCCGTGGTATCGCAGCTATCGATACCACATATAGACTGAAGCAGCGAACGAAAATTTATTTATACGCCGGGGATCGAGCCTGGATCTTCTACTTACAGGGCAGGTGCATTCGCCACTAACCCACCTTGGCCCAGCAATTCACAGAACTGCACTTATTACTCTGGTATACCTTCCTCCTCGATCCAAATTCTCACTGACGACCAATCTACTTCAAATTCCCCCTTACATGCGAACAAAATTGCCGAGGCTCTCCGTGCTCGGGAATAGCACCTCAGTATCGAACGCAAATGGAGGAGCCAGCCTGGAACTCAGGAGCAGGTACTTCTGCAAATGAAATGACGCTCGCAGCTATTGTCTGTATATATAAAATCAAATCAGTACGAGGTCAGTAAAGTCTCTTCAACTGTGTCATTTAATTTGTATGAATATCCACTCCTGGGTTTCAATATGGATCCCCCATTTACGTTCGATGCTGAGGTGCTATTCCAGAACACGGAGGGCCTCGGCAATTCTGTTCGTCTGTAAGTGGGAACTTAAAGTGGACTGGGGCGGCAGTGAGAATTTGGGTCAAGGAGGGAGGCGTACCAGGGTAATACGTGCAGTTGTCTGAACTTCTGTGCCAAGTGGCTTAGTGGTTAACGGACCTGTCTAGTAAGCAGGAGACCTGGGTTCGATTTCCGACCTCTGTACAAACTTTCACTCTCGTCAGTGTCTAAACATAAAGTTTACCATTAAAAAATGAGAAAAATTTCCTTATCGCCTCATTCCTCCTAGATACATGACATATGCCCCCACCGGATCTGGCGTTAAATTTTTCACTTAGGTACCGTTAATTTTTTCAGTTCCTTTGATGAGAGCATAAGTAAGGTTATTATAACATTGCACACACGAAAGTAGCACTTTATATTTCAATCGGTATTTTTTCAAAGAACGTAAGTCACTACTTTGCCAAGATCATATATTATGTGGGCAGGTGTATCATTTTTGTTTAAAAGGACGTCTTTAATACATTCGGTTGCCTTGTAAATTGGAACTCAAAATCACTTTTTTTAATGGGTGTAAGTCACTGACATGCGCCCTAACTGAACTCTTGGCAATAGTGCCATCATTCAGAAGATAAAAAAAAGTCAACCACTTTGGATGTTTATCATGAAGAAACCGGTGGGAAGTATGCCAATTACGTCTGATCCTTTTATTTGATTGTCTGAAATCCATTCCCTGAAATATCATAGAGCTTCGACTGTTCTGTTCATGGGGCAGAACAAAAACCAAACGCTCTCTAAAATCCTGTTTCACTGACTGATTCTGGACGTTCCTAACTTATTCAACAGTGTCTCCCAGTGCGACGACACAACATTTCATCGTGCGTTCGAGACTTTGGTATCGTTTAAAAGACGCTTCAACAGAATGAGAGCATATTCGTTGTTCATCAAACAACACAGCACATTCTACAAAGTAGTACAGAACCTGAAACATTACAGTTACAGAAGTTGACACATCTAACAAATTAGATTTTAAAGGATGGTGGACAAAATAATATAAGAAAAGTACAGTTTCTGAAGAAACAGGGAACAAGCCGAAACGTAAGGGATATAACTTTGCAGTCACCAGTTTCTTGTGTTTCGAGTGACAGAGTTGGATTCATCAAAGGTTCGACGTATATCAACGGGTTAGTGAATGACACATTCTTCATGACGCATCAGCGAGAACCTGTTCCTCCACCAGAAACCCCGCGCAACCGGCAGAACGGGTGCCAATTAAAGTGCAGAGGAATGAACACAGAAAATATGCATCAGTACATTCCAAGTGACCTTATACATTTTTACGAAGAATTATTGAGCTGAACTACTGACAGCACAGTATATGACTAAGCATCAGTTCACCAAAAGCGAAAAGACTTAACGTTTTATGTACCTTTTCTAATACTTATATATGTTTCTTTTGCAAGTTAAAAAATATCATGTGGGTTTTCTGTGGTTCAGAGTCATTTTTGTAGCATTTAGTTCACTAATGTGGCCAAATATCAACATTTTGTCGTGTCGTCTTCCTATGAGAACAATTTTTTTTAAATGGGCGATGTTTTCACACTTTACAAGCCCATAACATTGTACGTACCGGTAATTGTATTTATGTAACAATTAATGTATACCCCGATCAAGGGACACCTATACTACTAGTTCATATAAGCAGGCTTTCTAGTTTACTGATAATTTTCTTCTAAAACAGTTTATTTTTAAATTTCTCACTAAGTTGGTTACCTTGAATTATGGTCTTTTAAAAAAGACCTATTTATTTATACATTCATACATTAGAAAAATCTTATAGTTTAGGAAAAAAAGTTTTTCTTCTCAAACCAGGTACCAGATTATTTATACATTTTCTCTTTGGTATTTCATCAGAATTGTGTTATGGTGCTGGAATTTATTCCTTTACTGCTGGACCAGAGAATGTTTACTGGTTGTTAGAGTTTAATTTCTCACTGGACACGGGTTAGACCTTTTTGATGCGTCAAACTTAAATTGTAAGAATATTGTTTTACAAATGATCCCTATACATTTCATAGTTACTGTTATACCGGAGCCACGGTAGCCCCTGAGGGCAGGCAACCAATATTATATCACAGAGGACGAGGTAGTCTAAGTCCAAAAAATGGTTCAAATGGCTCTGAGCACTATGGGACTCAACTGCTGAGGTCATTAGTCCCCTAGAACTTAGAACTAGTTAAACCTAACTAACCTAAGGACATCACACACATCCATGCGGGAGGCAGGATTCGAACCTGCGACCGTAGCGGTCTCGCAGTTCCAGACTGCAGCGCCAGAACCGCGCGGCCACTTCGGCCGGCAGTCTATGTCCAACGCGTACCAAAAGCACCATGGTAAACACCGGCTATTTACATACAAGGTAATGCAAACTGACATTCCAAGCACTACTTCCTGCAGGGGGAGCTCGAGCCACGTCGTGCAGGAAGTATCACTACGCCAAAACCTGATTGGCTGGAGACAGCTAAGTAGGTGCTAGAACCAGCCACTAAGTTCAGTTCACTCCGGATGCCGATCTTGTGTACTTCGACAGTTGAAGATTACGTCTTCGTCTCTGAATTGGACTCTTACTGGTGTATGTGTGTTACGACGAGCCTTTGTGGAAAATGAGAAGAGAACTATTGTTCACCTCAATTAGGAGACTTTTACTGACATCGTTATTGTTACCTTTAGATTGTTGTTCAGTCATCAACCTTGTGAACTTATATCAATAAAAGTTGTGTTTGTGAAAAATTGCGAATTGTCAGTCTAAACAGTTACATAAAATTATCTCGTGTTTAGTATCATATTCACAAAATTGGTAATTACAAGAGACCGTCGTCCTTTTTCTCACTGAGGCGTTATTATATGTAATTTATCGTCTATATTTCATTTGTAAAAATACTTATGCCTTATTTGTCCACATACAGGAAGATCGTCTTGGTGGCAGTGGAAACGTGTTGTTCGACTTTCAGTAAAATCAATTTATTTGCCCCAGTCGCCCAAACAGCAGTGTTGTTAGCGCGTTGGCTAAATCCAAAACCTTTATAAGGTAGGTTTACCACGTGATCACAAGCAGTTTTCTAAAGTAACGTTCCTTCTTCTGATAACGGTCGGAATCGCGCTGTCACCCAAGGCACACTTCGTCGTACTCACTTTGTTGATTGTATTACTGAAATCTGTATTCTCTACTGTAAATCAGAAATGTATGAGGATGGATGTTTGTTGATAATGTTTGGGTAGGGGAGTTATTGACAACTACATAATTTTTGGAACTGGGTGTCACATGAGTAATGTAAAATTTTCTAAATACATTGTTTGCTCTTCAACAAAATTTTTCTTTCGTTAACCATATGCCTCCTAGTAGTTAGAGTCTATAGCAGTTGGAATCTTTTCATTTAGCTGGCTGTAGTTGCTACTAGCTGTAGTTCATGTTCTGAAGCTTTTCTGTGAGGTAAGGGACTTACGAGAATGAATGAGATTTTCACTATCGGGATTCGTGACTGAAATGAGCTTAGGCAATTAAGAGTTGGAGGTAGTTTCATATTTCTTTAATTTCATATTTTTGGATTTGTATTTTTGTTAGGATTTCTTGTAATTCAGGGTCATTCTTTTGTGTTAATTATTGGAACTCATGTTTTCAATGTATAGCAGTAGGATTGCGTTGGGCTTGTATATTGTGGGTAATAAATGAATAGGTTAGGTTTCAGTTGTCTTTGTCACAGAAAATTCCTTTGGACAGTGTTTAATAAACAAATAATTAAAAAGCTAGTTGCAAATGTATATCATGTAATTCCTTCAGCGTTCGTAAGTGTATTACATAAATATGCAAATGATCGCATCTACTTGACATTAGACAGAGTTGGCATTGCTCTGTGTTGCAAAATAATTTCTGCTCTGACCTACGAGGCGAACGTTCCTAAGTGGTTGTAGCTCAAGGTTTTCGTGACTTGTTGTGTGAATCAGTTCTTACGTAACTCATTTCTCACTGTCACTACAATTACTGATACTTTATGAATAATAAGTATTCACAAGTTCTTCGATGGTCCACTTTGCATTAATTTTCACACACATTCACAAATTCACGCGTAAGTGCAGGGTGTTTTTATCCACCGTCTACAAACTCTAGAAACTGATCGATGAGAGGATACAGAACATAAAGGGTCTAATGAACTTATGTCCCGAAATGCATAGTTTCCATGCTAGAGAACATTTGTTCAATCATACTTTGTAACAGAGACAGCGGTCTAATACGCGCTGTACCCTTAAGCCACAGTTAAAATATGTGAACTTGGGCCTCGGACTCAAGGGATTCCTTGATGTACATGTTAGTTAAGTGCTTACCCTTATCTTCTCTTCTTATGCATATTTACCCTCCGCTTAAAACTAATATTTACGTCTGTAAATTTTCTGTATATAACTGTTCTCTCACACCTAGGTCTTTATCGTAAAGTAAAAAATACATGTTTTGGTGTTGCGTGCCTCCATTTTCCCCTTCGGCCGTCGCCAGGGGATCTAACGCAAGTTTTCCGGTCGTGGCGTCGGGATATCACCGTTATCGTCTAGTATCTCGACTAAATGTACTGTGTGCTCTGTGTTATGCGAGTCTGTGTCCTGGTTGTTACGTAAAACCTGTTCTCGTTGTCTAGTTTCTCTACCTTGTACTAGATCAGCCCGTTACTGGTCTGTACTCATTCAGCCAGTTACTAGTCTGTACTCATTACAGGTCGCTGTATTTGTGGTCAGTAGCACCTTACCAGTCATTATACCTACCTCTGTTATTCGAATTTCGTGGGTTCCGGTAGGTTGGTTTATACCAAGGCCACCTCTCTTTTGATAACCATTGTTCCCACCATAACCGAAATTTCTGTACCTATTATCCGACGATGGCACGTACAGATGCAAACCGTGGTTGTTGTTGTTATTACCAGTTTGATTGTTTCCATTTTTTTGCATTCCAATTCTCCCCTTGACCTCAACTTTTCTCATACATGAGATCTATAGAGTCCAATACCGGGAGAAAATACTCCTGGTCTGTCTCAGCGACAGTGACTAATTTCTTTCGTAAATTCGGAGGCAATCAACTTTTCAAGAGCATTAATACGTTTACATGTGTGATAGGATTCATCCAGTATTTCCTTTTATTTATACATTTCTCTAAATATTTTGGCGATCCATCTTATTTACTGCTGAACGGTTGCGTATCGAACACTTCTCATCGCAGTTTTTCCTGGACACCAGTAGACCAAAAAGTTGTCTAGAAAGTCTTGTTCAAACTTATCATATGTTTGACAACGTTCCGCCACATCCGCTGCCCAGATCAATGTATCTCCTTCAGTGATTTTTTTGTAATTCGGTCCCCGTACGTGAGATTGCGTCACGAAACGCTGTTATAAGATCTACTGGCCGGAGCTTGTTTGTATCCATAGAAAAAACGTGCAACTGGCGATAGTTTAAGAGTTTTACATCTACCGGTATTGATCAAAGGCAGGGTCCGGTTTCCAATGAGTGTGATACTGGCGGGGGGGGGGGGGGGGTTGTGTAACCCCTTTTGGCCTGGTTTGTCACTGGCGTTGCCGGTTTCCGGTTTGATTACACGTGTACACGTGCCGAAAACTCTTTCAGTGAAATCGTGGACCTGCAGAGATGAAATGGTATTTTCTCTTCCTTTTATTAAAGTCTTCTGCATGTTTCCGTGTTTCGTTTGGTTCGAACTAACTCTGCCATTGCCCGGTTCGGAACGAATTTATCATTTTTTTCGATTTCGTCTACATACGTTCGACGCTGCAACACAACTTTTCCGCGAGTGTGGTGTCACTGTCGAACGTCCACATCGCCGCGCGGTCGTCCATCTCCATTACGTCAGTCAGCGTCAGCACGGTTTTGTTCTCGTTTCATAAATCCAATCTATCTCTTCCGACAATTTTTTTTCACTTCTTCGGAAAGTTGATTGCTAACTGAATGTAGTTTTGAAACATCTGTCTGAATTATGAATACAGTCTAAGCTTACTCGACATGTGCAGTTTACGTGTTGTTTTGCTTTTCGGTCACCTCGTCTAACCTACAAGAAGTTTCCTTTTGTTCTTGGATTAATTGTGACTGTCACTTAGCTACGGTGAGGACACGAGCATTCACTTGATATTTTATACGATTAACATATAATTCAGAGATGCGTAATTATCACTCTTGACCTTGGGTGCATTCATAAGTACTCTTTCTTCAGAACCGCTATTAAACATTTTTCATAGTCAGTTACATTAACAGACCAACATTCATTGTAATGATTTGCCTCATGATTGTCGGTGAGAATTTGTGTATACAAACGTGTTCATAAGTGACGTCGGAGGAACTGCGGTACTCTGTGTGACGTATCGTAACGCATTTGTCTAGGTGAACTATGAACAGTTTGGAACGATGAGTAGACTTCTTGGCTTCACGCTCCTGCAAGTGAAACACATGAGGTGTACTTAGCACACAGACGTTACCAAAGTTTGTGCTATAGCAACCGATATGCAACTGATGAATCCCTATAGTACACTATCCACGTTTTGAAGTGTCACAGAATCACACAGGCATACGCTCGAGTTGCAAGACGCCCGTAAGCGACAACTGAACTATCTGTGTCACTACTTCACCAGTTCTGTGAAATTCAAATCTCGGCGAGACACCGACGCCAATACTACACTGTTAAATACCCGTACTGTTTGTTTTTCTTTGCTTGTTTTGTTTGGTCGCCAGAGTTAATACTCTGTCTAGCAATCGAGAGCAAATGTCTACACACAATACGTAACTGTGTAAAGCAAATATGAAAACGGATATTTTCAGAATTGAACGCTCAAGCCATAATTTTTTTCACAAAAGATTAAAAAATAGAATGATAACTAAACTAGATCTATTTATGAAATTAATTCATATTACTTCTTGAATTTAATAATGAGTGATATACAAATGAAATGTCATACAGATATTGCCCACTACTCTTAAGAAAACTTTCAATCAGTTTATACAGACAAATGTGTTTAGAAACCAAAAGAGAGGACACTGATGGATGAAGTAACCCATACTCATTAAAGGCCTTAGAAATTTCGATCGTTCACTACCAAATTTGGAACACGAAAGTTAGACGTAGTTTACACCAGCTTCTGACTCGGAATCACACTCACATGCAGGGGAATCGCAAACATTGATTCTATACAGATGTAGACGAAACGAAGTATGGTTAAATCGAAGTAAGTCGAATGATGGTGGAAATCGTAGATCGGTACAAATTCGTCCATGCAATCCACAGCCCTGTAGTAATTTGAGGTTGTAATGCTGCATAATATCCACCAATCGTTTGTTGGCACACATTCGACATGTCTTGCCATTCCTGTTTTCCGAGGCTCTTAACTTCACTTAGGTAATACGTAATTAGAAATTTGTGGTAAGGTCTTATGGGGCCAAACTGTTAAGGTCATCGGTCCCTAAGATTACACACTACTTAATCTAACTTACTCTAGCTTACGCTACGGACAACACACGCACCAAAGCCCGAAGGGAGGACCTGAACCTCCGAAGGGGGAGGGGGGGAGGGGGGGGGGGGAACCGCGCGGACCGTGACCAGGCGCCCAAGACCGCTCGGCTACCACGCGCTTCGGTAATCTGTATGGCGTAAATTCGCATCGAGAACAGTCCCTGGAGATGAAGCTTGCTTCGCTGAGACGTCGGCTTCCTGATTATGCGTATGGCAGCGTGGGACCGCACCCAGAGCAGAGTGATCGTGTGCCCTCTCCATTTACTGCGAATGTATTGGAGTACCACATCCAAAATATAACGTATGGTAATTTTAGTCCATCTTCGGAGTTAAATACTTTTAAGAACACTTAGGGAGTCGGGCACGACTCATATCTTTTGTAAGGTGTCAGGCAAACCCAACACCTTCCATGAAAACTCTGACATGATAAGCAAATCCAGTAGTATGTCACATAGCTCCGAATAAATCGTGACATTAAATTAACCAAAGTAATATGAGTAACGAGTGAGCAAATGGAATACCACAGACTAACACAAGAATGCATAAATGCATGTCATACCTTCCCACCGTGAGACAGACGCAGGTCCGAGGGGAGAAACGAGAAGAGAAGCCGAGAGCAGAACCGTGTTAAGCTGGAAGGCCCTACGATAAGGGACGGATACCCATGTCGCCAGCTAAACGCTAGGACCACCCCCAGCCCATGTTAAAAGCTAGAGCCCTCCAGAAGAACAGTATAGATCTCACGATAACACAAAAAGGGCTACCCCAGCCGCAAGTTTTAGCGTGAGACTTTTACGCGTCTCTGTTACGTCAGGACCACCCCCCAGCCCATGTTAAGAGATAGAGCCCTCCAGAAGAACGGTATTGATCTTACGTTAACACTAAACACACCAGCTGCAAGTTTTAGCGTGAGACTTTTTCGCGTCTCTGTTACGTTGCAAACTTTAAAAACATTGCCCCACCACGAAAAGTATAACGTTTCCCATTGGATATTAAAACATTTCATTTTATCAATAGTGCAATTTATAAACAATGTTTTGTGAGTAGAATAAAATTTCCAATGGTAAAATTAACTGCTTTTTCGACGTTATTTTACCAGCTATCTAAAAATAGGAAAGCCTTCAATCCCTTCCACTAAATTTAGTTAGTATTAAGATTCTTTTACAGGGAGTGCAGTGGAGCTGATGCTGAAATCATTATACAGGGTGAGTCATCTAACGTTACCGCTGGATATATTTCGTAACCCACATCAAATACTGACGAACCCATTCCACAGACCGAACGTGAGGAGAGGGGCTAGTGTAACTGGTTAATACAAACCATAAAAATATGCACGGAAGTATGTTTTTTAACACAAACCTACGTTTTTTTAAATGGAACCCCGTTAGTTTTGTTAGCACATCTGAACATATAAACAAATACGTAATCAGTGCCGTTAGTTGCATTGTAAAATGTTAATTACATCCGGAGATATTGTAACCTAAATTTGACGCTTGAGTACCACTCCTCCGCTGTTCGATCGAGTGTATCGGAGAGCACCGAATTACGTAGGGATCCAAAGGGAACGGTGATGGACCTTAGGTACAGAAGAGACTGGAACAACACATTACGTCCACATGCTAACACCTTTTTATTGGTCTTTTTCACTGACGCACATGTACATTACCATGAGGGGTGAGGTACACTACACACGTGGTTTCCGTTTTCAATTACGGAGTGGAATAGAGTGTGTCCCGACATGTCAGGCCAATAGATGTTCAATGTGGTGGCCATCATTTGCTATACACAATTGCAATCTCTGGCATAATGAATGTCGTACACGCCGCAGTACATCTGGTGTAATGTCGCCGCAGGCTGCCACAATACGTTGTTTCATATCCTCTGGGGTTGTACACATTCTCCTTTAACGTACCCCACAGAAAGCAGTCCAGAGGTGTAAGATCAGGAGAACGGGCTGGCCAATTTATGCGTCCTGCACGTCCTATGAAACGCCCGTCGAACATCCTGTCAAGGGTCAGCCTAGTGTTAATTGCGGAATGTGCAGGTGCACCATCATGCTGATACCAAATACGTCGACGCGTTTCGAGTGGGACATTTTAGAGCAACGTTGGCAGATTATTCTGTAGAAATGCGATGTATGTTGCAGCTGTTTGGGCCCCTGCGATGAAGTGTTTGTTACAACACGCAACTGAACGTCGGAGGTTTCAAGCGTCAACTTTAGGTTACAATATCTCCTGATGTAATTAACATTTTACAATGCAACAAACGGCACTGATTACGTATTTGTCTATATGTTCAGATGTGCTAATAAAACTAACGTGGTTCCATTCAAAACAATGTAGGTTTGTGTTAAAAAACATGCTTCCATGCATTTTTGTATGGTTTGTATTAAACAATTACACTAGCCCCTCTTCTCACGTTCGGTCAGTGGATTCGGTTCGTCAGTATTTGATGTGGTTTAGGAAATATATCCAGCGGTAACGTTAGGTGACTCACCCTGTATATTTGGTTATATCATCGCTAGTCTCACTGAACTCTTCTTAACTCTACATGTCATGTGTGGTCTGGCGTCTCCTTACCAGCAACAGGTCCCAGGTTCAAACTAGTCAGTTCCCTAAAAAACACACTCAGAGCGTCGTTGCGTGAAAGTGGTAGGGAGACACGATATAGAACAAACAGGCACCACGCAGTATGTTAGAGAATGGCGACCCTGCCAGGATGGTAAAATACCATGATTGAAGGTCGACCACATGCCTAACTAGGTCAGAAAAATATCCTGTTAAAAATTTTCGTAAAAAAAAAAATTTTTTTGAAAGGCATAAATAGTTGAAAACAGTTGCTGCAGCGATAGATAGTGAGACGTTCTAGCAGAGACAATAACATAATTAAGTTATGAATTTTAAAAATTGTTAGAATTAAGTTTTCTCCTCAATGCAAGCGCACAGGTGGCGGATACATTGTTGACAAGTTGGTTCTGACCCAACAAGTAAGTGAATGGATTGTCAGTCTTGAGTATAATAAGTGTCAAGTCGTGTGAACAAAAAGTTTATGAAGGCGCGTGAATTGCTTTTAAAGCAGAAAATAAGGGATTCGGAAAGATTAGCAATGGCAAATAGAGACCTTGACCGAATTAAGGTAGAGAACCAGCATGAAAATGGACAGAGAATAGAGGACAGTACAACAGAGGAAGCATTATCGCGAGAAATAGGACATATAACGCACCATAACGAGGATAATGTACGTCAACGCATAGAAAACGTAAGTCAGCATACGACAGAGGAGCAGGAAAGTAGAGAGACAGTCGATGAGGATTCTAACTTGCGTCTTGAATACGTAGAACCCATAGTACAAGTATTCAGAGCTCCCTCACCACAGAGTACAAGGAATGCGAGCAGAAACATGTCACAGCACAGTTCAATGCAATCGGTTGCGAAACAACACTTGGGCGAAAACACAGAGCGTAGGACATCGGAAGAAAACGCAATAGGACCCACCAATCTGGCAGAATATTACAACAAATTACGGAAACCGTGACAAGGCAAAATAAAGACATAGCGAACCAAATTCAAATTCAGAATGCAGAAACCACGAGACAAATGCGTGAGATTAAAGAACAAAACAAAAAAAATCAGTTACACCTAACTCGTATTGAAGACGAGGCAAAAGAATGTCGAGATGTGATAAGAAACTTAATAACAGGTCACAATCAATTGAGGACAGACATTGATAAGGTACAAGCGGACGTACAAACATTGCGTAATGACATTCAGGACGAGATCAAAACATTACGTAACAACACCCAGGGAGAAGTCAAGAAACTAGAGAAACAGATAAACGAAATTACTAGAGAAGCAGACGGTACAGCGCGTGAAGTTGTTGAAAACAGTGTGTTACACAAACGTATCACAAAAGCAGCGCTGAAAAGATATGATAACCGCATAATCAAAATAGAAACGCAAACGAAGCGACAATTTCAGAAATTGCGATCAGAGTTGTAGCAAACCATTGAAGAGCGTTGTGAACAGGATCGAACAAGCACCGAGTCTGCAACCACATCCGTATCTGTAACAGCACCGGAAAAACAAGCAATTAACGAAGATATCATGCATTTGCGATTCCAATCACAGGCGGAAAGTAACATACGTGACATTGGAAAGCCAGGTCGCGAAGAGTACAGTGCAATGCATTCAGCTATACGTTCACAACCCATGGAAGAAAATTATTGCGTACCACTCCAACGATACTATGCAAGGGTAGGCGAAAGTTACAGTGGACAATATCCAATGGACCTACCACAACCGGAAAGAACGACGGGAGAAATGATCAGAAACAAAAGTGGCGAAGTATCGTGAATTTCATATGGAACTATGACGAAGTACGACAACCATCATTTCCTCACAGTCAGAAAATTTCAACACTTTCGAGAAGGAAATTCATTACATCCACGAACTTTTATTGATCAATTCCGAGTAGGATTACCAGAACACTGGACGCTAGCACACAAATTAGACTTTATATGTGCACACATGACAGGAACAGTCGCAGAAACCATGCAGAATGTTGCAGCGACGTGCCGATCGTACGAAGATTTCAGAGAGAAGTTTCTCTCACGACATTGGTCCAGCGAAGCACAGAACAGAGTGAAGTACGAATTATTACGGAACCCATATTTTGAAAATTCAGGAGAGAAGAGTCCCGTGAAATTTTTCGAATTAATGGCAAAGAAATTCAATGCTTAGGTGTACCATACAGTGACGGAGAGTTGATTAAATTATGCGCGATGAAGCTACCATTGAAATACCAGCAATCATTAGTAGGTCGCGGAGGCAATGACGTCGAAGCATTTAAAGGTATTCTAAGGGAACTAGAGTTCATATTTTCGGAAGATGACGCAAGAAAAAGACGAAGCGCACTTGAAAACGAAAGCAAAAAGCAGTGGAATCTACAAGACACAGTACGAAGAAACAATAATTACGAACCATGTGATAACTTCGCACCAAGAAACGACAATAGATTTCAACAAAGAACCGGTTATGGATGTAGAAGAGAATATGGCAATTACTATAATTCACCCAGGAACGGCAACAACTATTACAGAGGGAATAACGACAAACGGAACGGGTACTGGAGAACCAATAGACCGACAAATTATCAACAAAGAAACCACAATCAACAAGCTGAACAAGAAAAGAGAATACAGATAGAAGAGGTGGAGGTAAGACCACGAAACCCCGATAAACGTTCGAATTGACAGCTAAGCGCCCATGCCAAAGAGAATGACGCACCGACCCAGGACAATTTCAGCACCTTGAACAGAGAAGTAAAAATCTTATCACGAGAAGAGAAGACGGAAGAAACAAATCCACAGGGGCCAGATGAAAACGAAGACAAGAAAATAACAATGTCGTGCTGGGACGAAATTAATTGGGAGAATACCGACGAGGAAGATGAATTACCAGGGGCATGCACAACGAATGTAGGAGGAGAGGATGAAGTAATGAGTATTGCAGAGCTATTTGAGATGGAAACCAGGGAAAGCGAATTCAATGAGGATAATGCGCAGTCGACAGAAGTTGAAAATAAGTTACGAGTGGGCACACAACCCAACGTATATAATGAAGGAAGTTATGAAGCGATAATCAGAGCATTTAGATGCGATTATGTGGAAGTAAGGACGAAGAAGGAGAAGATAGACGGGGATGAGGAAAAAGTAGAGGATGTTGAAGATAGCGTAAATGAAGGAAGAAATAGAGAAGAAGAAATAAAAGACAGAGAAGTAGCAGTCGAAGCTTATCCTACAAAAGTTCGAATTCACAAGGGAAATTCCTAAAAAGACTCATGTATGATTCAGTGGAGGATTCGTTGATGCAAGAAGAAGAAGAACAGAACCAACCCTTTCAAATTCAACCAATTGTGAAGGCCATGGTAAAGCATATCCCAGTCAATATTGTAATTGATAGCGGAAGTGAACTGACTGCGATCTCAGAAAATTTATTCATGCAGTGTAATGCCTATGAGGAATTGCCAGTTCTGAAGACACGTAATATTAAAGTAAGAGGTCCTATTAGAAACAATGCTGCGGAAGTTACGAGACAAACAAGGTTAACTCTTTCGTGTCAAGGTCAAAAGATCGAAGCCAACTTCGTGATTATACCTAAACTAACTGTAGATTTGATTATAGGTGCAGATTTTTTAAATGAGAGACGAGTGATAATAGATATGGGAAAGGTAGCGTAACACTCGGGAATGTCACACTTCTCTTTGAGCAAAAGCTGAAATTTGAAGAAATACCAGTTATAAACAAACAATTAAGAATGACGCGAGATAAAGAGGATGAAGAATTAGAATGGTATGCGCAAAAGGGGGAATCGACTCAACTCATGTTAGAAGTCCATAAAGAAATCGATGAAAAATTGCAAGAAGTTCAAGGTATTTCGGAACACAGTAAAAGAGAATTAGAGGGTATTTTACGAGATAAATCAGAGGTATTTTTACCTAAGACTGGCAGTATTAAACACTTTTAGTACAAGTTTGAAGTAAAACAGCACAAACCATTTGGAGTGCCACCCTATACAATCCCATTAAGCTACAGGAATAAAGTATTCCAGGAGATATCTAAATGTTAGATGAAGATATTATTGAACGAGCTACCTCCACATATAACAGCCCGCTCCATGTTGTACAATAACAAGATGGGAGCATCAGGTTAGTGCTTGATTCCAGACACATCAACACAATCATAATCACTGAGACAGATCACCCAGAAAAATTAGAGGAATTGATACAAAACTTCCACGGCGCTAAGATATTTTCATCAATTGATTTACGGAGTAGTTTCTGGCAAATAGAATTGGCCCCAGAATGTATAAAATTTACAGCATTTATCGTATTCGGTAGATGTTACCAGTTTAAACGACTGCCATTTGGTATAAACATATCATCAGCAGCGTTTATTAGGGGATTTAATACTATACTCAATCCTCAAATTTTACAAAAGATTACTTGTTATGTTAATGATGTGATTATAGCAGAACCCTCTTGGAAACATCACAACGCCACATTAAATCAGTTTTTACAGATCATGAAAGAGCATGGGGTCACAGTAAATATAACAAAATCCAGATTTGGAGGGCGAGGGGTCAAATTTTTAGGACACATAATTTCGGAGAAAGGGGTAATGCCCGAGCCAGAAAAACTAACGGCAATCAAAGAATTCTGTACTCCATATAACAAGAAAACTCTCAGAGGATTTCTAGGTCTCACCGGATTCTATAAAAAATTTGTTTGGATCGACTCTCTCGCAACACCACGCCTATGTGCATTGACTGGAAAAGACACGCCATGGGTATGGGATCAACAAGCCAATGAAGAATTTTTAAAAGTGAGAAACGCACTAACAACAGCACCGATTTTAGCACATCCTGATCTAACACAAAATTTTTGTATGGCCACTGATAGCGCGAAAACAGGTTTAGGAGTTGTTTTATTCCAAGAATACGAACAGGCAGGGCTAAGATCATATAGAACAATTGCATTTGCCAGTCGGGTACTCACAAAGGGCGAGAAAAACTATTCAGTCACGGAGCTGGAAGCATTGGCCATTGTATGGGGCTTCCAACGTTTTCGATACTTCCTATTCGGAAGAAAAACAAAAGTATACACTGACCACAAAGCATTAGAATTTCTGTTATCCGCCAAACTAACTCATGGGAGGTTAGCCAGATGGATGTTAATACTACAAGAATTTGACTTCACTATTACACACATACCAGGACCAGCGAATGTATTAGCAGATGCTTTATCACGATGTCCACAGGGTGCATCCAATAACATAGGTTTGGAAGCAGCAGAAGACCAGTTTACAATATACTATATGAAACAAGTACCTTTCGAAAACTACATTGCGACAGCATTGAAAAACATAGGCAAAGAACATGACATAGATCCCGAAATACTAGGAATCAAACACAAGTGGAGAAGTAAGGATTTTCCAGACATTCGACAGCACTATCTCGTAAAAAACAATGTTTTATTTTTTAGACGAAATGTTGCAACGAATGAATGGTTAATTTATATCCCAGATGAACTAATTAATAAGTACATATGGTATACACATTTAAGTAATGGCCACTTTGGACCAAAGAAATGCTTTTTAAAAATAAAACAAACAAGCCATTTTCCTAATATGGAAAGACAAATTACAACAGTATTAGTCAAATGCAAAAAAAGGTATGAGGGCTAAACACATCACTTTCCAAACCAAACCACCTATGTTTCCAATAATCCCTAAAAGATTAAAACAAATAGCTGCAACAGATTTGACGGGGCCCCTCCCACGCACAAAAAATGGATATATTTTTATATTTGTCGTTTTGGAACTTACTTCTAAATATGTTACCTTGACACCATTAACACGGGCAACAGGTCTTACTATAAGTAAACCATTTAGACAAGATTTTCTCAGACAAGTAGGTCTAGTAAAACGAATAATTTCGGATAAGGGCCCACAATACAAATCAGTGCAATGGCAGAACACGTTAAAACAACACAAAATAAAACCCATCTACATATCTAAGTACAAACCTAGCGTAAATCCAGCAGACGATCTATGAGGGACATAGGCACTTTATGCCGATTATATGCAGGCAAAGACACAACACTTGGAATACATACCTTAAAGATTTTCAAGAAGTAATAAATGAAATGCCACATAGCGCTACACTACTACCTCCAGTTACTGTACTTAAAAATATTGAACCCCCAAACATAACCAGAGAAAATGTTAGATTTCCTATTGTACCACGTAGACAGCACAAACAAGTCATAGCAACACCACTCTCCAACATCAGAAAGGCAGCCATTAAAAGAAAAGAAAGAGGAGATAGAACAGCAATTAAAAGAACATTCTCAGTAGGCCAGAAAATATTTGTAAAAACACACCATCTCTCCAGCAAACAGAAACACAAAATACGTAAGTTTTACGCTGCATACAAAGGACCTGTCATAATTAGCCGAATTGCTCATGATAATGCTGTGGAACTAATGAACCCAAAAACAGGCAAAACCTTAGGACTTCACCATGTGAGCCATATCAAAAAGTTTGAAGATTAATGTTATTACTGGTAAATAAATAGGAACATTATTTCAAGATTATTTTGTAGATAAGGTCGTCAGGAGAAAGAAGAATGAAGAGAGAGGAAGGTGGGAAAAAGAAAGTAGTTTCAATAAAAACAAAAACAAAAGACAATAATAACACCAATAGTACCATAGATTAAGGTGAAGGGATAAAGTGTAGATAGTCTAACAGCATGAAATACTAAAATGCTATACACCACGACACTATACAAAAATAAAAAACGAATTTGAGGATTCTTGTAGACGTTAAGACTCAAAATATCTTAGAATTGTAACATGGAAAGGGCGCCGAAATTTGTAAAGCTTTTAAGAAGGCGTAAAACAATGTAGGTACTAGACATATGTTAGATGATTATAAGTAAAACTTTTTGTAAGAATCATTGTGAAAACTCCAGCAAGGACGAGATGCAACGACCCACAAGTTGCAACGCGAGAAGTATCAAGAAAGGAAAGGACGTAATTAGCAAGACACGATTCCTACAAGGCTACGATGGAAGCAGGGGTAGTGGGAATGGTATGTCTCCACCATTGGTACAGGGCTCTCGCGCTCTGGAGCATATCTGCTCCTGCATAGGTGGGTCCTTCCTCATCTGTAGTGATTCCTTAAGCAACCTACAAGCCCTTGACCAGTACTTCCATGCCATGCTTTAGTAATGGCTGCTGTAAAGTTTTCGAGATCTGGGACTGAATGACACACATTAAGTACCCCAAACAAATTATGTGCTATAAAGGAGAAAACGAATGTGTGGAGGTCATTCAAGCGAGCTACTCGCAGAGACTCCATTGTCCTATACTGGCTCCAAATGGGCAATACTTGCCTGACTCACGGTTATCTACTCCGTCGCGAGGACCCACGCCAGTGTAGACCTGTTCTCGATTGACAGTAGCCCACATCATGTTGGACTGTCCCAAACTAGCCGCACTGAGGCTCTACCTACCGTATGGCGAGAATGCCGCAACATCCGATCTAGTTTTTTAAATTTTATTCGAATGGGGCTTCTATCCCTCTACTAAATGGAGTTCAGCAAAAATATTTTTATTTCCATTGCAGCAGAGGAATAACGTTTTTATTTTGCTACCGACTCAACGTCCCTTTACTACATGTAATAAATCTTCCTCTGTTTGCTGCAAAAGTGCCAAAATTAACACCTTTATTTCCTAATTTTACATCCGTTGGGATTAATTTCTTATTTTCGTTGCATGTCTTGCTTTCTCTCAGAACTTGGCTTTCAACTCTGGGATGGATATGCTTCATATACAACTGTCCTATCAGTGCCTGAGCGATATTTTACCTAAACACCAAACATGGAATCTTTCTACACAGCTCACAGTACAGTTTATATGCTGTTACAAAAATTATTTTTGGATAATCTTCCCAGCCAAACAGAACTACCGGTCAGCATGGTTCATAAATTCCATATTACCACAAAATAGCACTGAATGTTGATTTTAATGCAGTCCTCTTGCTGTATGGAGGCAAATACGTCTTCTTATTCGTCGTAATTGGAAGCCAGACACAGTTTCCTTGTCTTTCAACAAAGTACCCCAATTCCAGAGGATGACGGTCTGTAATGAAACTCTCCTCTTTTCATTCCCTTAGAAGCTGAAAGGCCTGGTCATAAAATTTTCATATTTATGCTCATTATGCCACAAACAAAAATTTTCTCTAATTTTGCCCTCCAATCATAAAAAAGTAAATAAAAAGGTTATCAAAGGGTTCTCCTCTACATTTGCCGCAAAACATCTTCGAAAAACCTAATATTACCCTAAAACATTATTTTTAAATTCCCTGTCTAAAGCTTCATTTCCCCCTGCATAAAAATCAAAGGCAAGAATGTAGCCTTTCATGTCTGCAGTACGTCACAGTTTGTAATTACGTTGTACAGGCTTCACTGCGTTGTATTGTTTCACGGAATCTCTTCCCTTGAAGGAAATGAGTTATCTACTCTTCCTCCTTCTTCTGTAAACTCGACCCTTAGACATCTTTTTACCTTTGAGTGTGTTTTCATGTAAGGTGTCACTTATGCCTTGTTTTTCACATTTCCCTATAGTTTCAGGTAAACTGATTTCGAGTTTCAGTGGTGCACCGTCCATCAAAACTCTTTCAAAAACTGGACAGAAATCTACTTTTCAAAAATCTCGTCAAAATGTAAACCTCAAGGATTCTTAGCATTATTTGCATCAGCATCGTTGTCTTCTATATCCCCTGCCTCCGTAATACCAGTATTATCTAGCAAATATTTTAGAAGATGTGTAACAATTCCGTCATCTGCTAGTATTACTAATGCCAAAAAAGAGGTACTTTTCTGTGAAACGTCATTTTCGATACTGAGAACCGTTCTAGGATTAATATGGTTCTGACATAGCTAGATCGATAAATCTAGTACATTACAGTGAAAAGTATCAGGAGAGGTGACAGAAGGTATTCTGAAGGAGCACTTGTTTTCGGCTTATCTCGTAAATAAAAACTACATATTTAACAAAAGAGTGGCACCAGAAGAAAATAGGACTGAATCTTCATCATATCTACGCTAGTATACACAAAAATTACTAGCAATTGTATGACAGTAAACGAAACAAACACAATCTCTCCAAGGCAAACCTTCAGTAGTCAATGTTCATACAGAAATACTCTTTGACTTCTAAATGAGATCTAGAAGGCAGTCATATGTTTCCAACTCGACATAGACATGTAACTAAACGTACTAACAACTTAGAATGTGGAATGAATGTGTGCAATCACAATAAACAGTGCTCGAAGGAGGTGGTACTTAGAAGTACCAACAGACAACAGCAGGTTAAATAACTACTACGATCTTACAATGAAATCAGACGGGCAAAGGTTATGAGGTTATGACTGATATGGAAACGGGAAAGATTAATTGTGGGATTAAAACATGAACAATTTGTTTTTATCACAGTACCTTTTCCACGAAATTACATGTGTCAGAGCGAATTTCGGCGGGTGTGAACACGCTTACTAAGGGGAAGGAAGACAGAATGAATAATCTCAACATTCTTCGTAGTTATTCGCCGTGTGGCGTTGTCGGCTGCAGACGATGTGTCAGAATAGCGCGACGCGTTGTGGTTGTGCGGTCCGAGAGAGCAGCTCTCAATGGTGTCGCGGCTCTGCAGGGAGGTCCCAGACTGCTAGCTATGGGTTGTATAGCTGAAGCAGCGGTATTACGGTGTCGGGAGGCAGATGTTAGGCAAGGAAATTGTAATGCTCAGTTGAGTGGTTTATTCCGAAGCAATGGCCCACAGAGATTAGTCCACTTAACATGGAACAGGAAAAGAATTAGTCACAAAGTGTAGATGGGAGTAACGATCATCTACATCTACATCTACATGATTACTCTGCAATTCACATTTAAGTGCTTGGCAGAGGGTTCATCGAACCACAACCATACTATCTCCCTACCATTCCACTCCCAAAGTGCGCGCGGGAAAAACGAACACCTAAACCTTTCTGTTCGAGCTCTGATTTCTCTTATTTTATTTTGATGATCATTCCTACCTATGTAGGTTGGGCTCAACAAAATATTTTCGCATTCGGAAGAGAAAGTTGGTTACTGAAATTTCGTAAATAGACCTCGCCGCCATGAAAAACGTCTTTGCTTTAATGACTTCCATCCCAACTCGCGTATCATATCTGCCACACTCTCTCCCCTATTACGTGATAATACGAGGGCAGTTCAATAAGTAATGCAACACATTTTTTTTCTGTAACAGGGGTTGTTTTATTCAGCATTGAAATACACCAGGTTATTTCCCAATCTTTTAGCTACACAACACTATTTTTCAACGTAATCTCCATTCAATGCTACGGCCTTACGCCACCTTGAAATGAGGGCCTGTATGCCTGCACGGTACCATTCCACTGGTCAATGTCGCAGCCAACGTCGTACTGCATTAATAACTTCTTCATCATCCGCGTAGTGCGTCCCACGGATTGCGTCCTTCATTGGGCCAAACATATGGAAATCCGACGGTGCGAGATCGGGGCTGTAGGGTGCATGAGGAAGAACAGTCCACTGAAGTTTTGTGAGCTCCTCTCGGGTGCGAAGACTTGTGTGAGGTCTTGCGTTGTCATGAAGAAGAAGTTCGTTCTGATTTTTGTGCCTACGAACACGCTGAAGTCGTTTCTTCAAATTCTGAAGAGTAGCACAATACACTTCAGAGTTGATCGTTTGACCATGGGGAAGGACATCGAACAGAATAACCCCTTCAGCGTCCCAGAAGACTGTAACCATGACTTTACCGGCAGAGGGTATGGCTTTAAACTTTGTCTTGGTAGGGGAGTGGGTGTGGCGCCACTCCATTGATTGCCGTTTTGTTTCAGGTTCGAAGTGATGAACCCATGTTTCATCGCCTGTAACAATCTTTGACAAGAAATTGTCACCCTCAGCCACATGACGAGCAAGCAATTCCGCACAGATGGTTCTCCTTTGCTCTTTATGGTGTTCGGTTAGACAACGAGGGACCCAGCGGGAACAAACCTTTGATTATCCCAACTGGTGAACAATTGTGACAGCACTATCAACAGAGATGTCAAGTTGAGCACTGAGTTGTTTGATGGTGATCCGTCGATCATCTCGAACGAGTGTGTTCGCACGCTCCGCCATTGCAGGAGTCACAGCTGTGCATGGCCGGCCCGCACGCGGGAGATCAGACAGTTTTGCTTGACCTTGTGGCGATGATGACACACGCTTTGCCCAACGACTCACCGTGCTTTTGTCCACTGCCAGATCACCGTAGACATTCTGCAAGCGCCTATGAATATCTGAGGTGCCCTGGTTTTCCGCCAAAAGAAACTCGATCACTGCCAGTTGTTTGCAACGCACATCCGTTACAGACGCCATTTTAACAGCTCCGTACAGCGCTGCCACCTGTCGGAAGTCAATGAAACTATACGAGACGAAGCGGGAATGTTTGAAAATATTCCACAAGAAATTTCCGGTTTTTTCAATCAAAATTGGCCGAGAAAAAAAATGTGTTGCATTACTTATTGAACTGTCCTCGTACAAAACGAACTGCCCTTTTTTGCACCCTTTCGATGTCCTCCGTCAATCCCACCTGGTAAGGATCCCACACCGCGCAGCAATATTCTAACAGAGGACGAACGAGTGTAGTGTAAGCTGTCTCTTTAGTGGACTTGTTGCATCTTCTAAGTGTCCTGCGAATGAAACGCAACCTTTGGCTCGCCTTCCCCACAATATTATCTATGTGGTCTTTCCAAGTGAAGTTGTTCGTAATTTTAACATCCAGGTACTTAGTTGAATTGACAGCCTTGAGAATTGTACTATTTATCGAGTAATCGAATTCCAACGGATTTCTTTTGAAACTCATGTGGATCACCTCACACTTTTCGTTATTTAGCGTCAACTGCCACCTGCCACACCATACAGAAATCTTTTCTAAATCGCTTTGCAACTGATACTGGTCTTCGGATTACCTTACTAGACAGTAAATTACAGCATAATCGGCGAACAACCTAAGAGAACTGCTCAGATAGTCACCCAGGTCATTTATATAGATCAGGAACAGCAGAGGTCCCAGGACGCTTCCCTGGGGAACATCTGATATCACTTCAGTTTTACTCGATGATTTGCCGTCTATTACTACGAACTGCGATCTTCCTGACAGGAAATCACGAATCCAGTCGCACAACTGAAACGATACCCCATAGGCCCGCAGCTTGATTAGAAGTCGCTTGTGAGGAACGGTGTCAAAAGCTTTCCGGAAATCCAGAAATACGGAATCAACTTGAGATCCCCTGTCGATAGTGGCCATTACTTCGTGCGAATAAAGAGCTAGCTGCGTTGCACAAGAACGATGTTTTCTGAAACCATGCTGATTACGTATCAATAGATCATTCCCTTCGATGATTCATAATGTTTGAATACAATATATGCTCCAAAACCTTATTGCAAACCGACGTCAATGATATAGGTCTGTAGTTCGAATGATTACTCCTACTACCCTTCTTAAACACTGGTGTGACCTGCGCAATTTTCCAATCTGTAGGTACAGATCTTTCGGTGAGCGAGCGGTTGTATATGATTGCTAAGTAGGGAGCTATTGTATCAGCTTAATCTGAAAGGAACCTAATCGGTATACAATCTGGACCTGAAGACTTGCCCGTATCAAGCGATTTGAGTTGCTTCGCAACCCCTAAGGTATCTACTTCTAAGAAACTTATGCTAGCAGCTGTTCGTGTTTCAAATTCTGAAATATTCCATTCGTCTTCCCTGGTGAAGGAATTTCGGAAAACTGCGTTCAATAACTCCGCTTTAGCGGCACAGTATCAGTAACAGTATCATCGGCAGATTCAAAGTCGGCGTACAAAGTAGTTGATGGGAGGAGGAGACACCATGTCGTCTTGCTTTCCAGCTGTCTTCTCACTTCTCATCATTTTCTTAGCTCACAGACTCCTTTAATATTTCCTCGTCTCAGCGTTGTCATTGTCTGACTAAATTTACAATGCCACCCAGTGATGATCACCATTTCTTGACCAAGCCTAGAACGGAGCGTCAAGATTTTCAGTCTTGCGTGGGTCCGTGTGAATCTCAGGAACAGGCGTCTTTCCCACTTGTTTACTGTCGTGGTTGTTCCCAGCGTTGGACGCACCATGGTTCCAATGTTCTTTCTCGTTCCTAAGTTTCTGTGAAACCAGCCACACAATACATCTTTATAACGGCTATCTCTACGTGAGACCTGTACAGTCTAATGATTGCTCTTCGTTCAAGAATCTGCTGTTGTTCGTGATGTATAAGCAAACTTCTTAACATCCAGCAAATTTTTTTAAGCAGGCAGACTTTTCTTCCACATTTCCATAGCTTCGCCTGCCTGTCTATAAGCATTCCTGTTACTTTGTGTCAAAGTTCAGTCTAATATCCAGCAGGTGTCTACGAATCATGCGCAAGTTTCTCGCTTTTCTAAGGCAGCCCTAATCACTTGCTGCCAGCCGATAGCTTCACACACCTTTCTGTGTGCACTGTTTACGCTTTTGTGTCTACAAAATCTCTCGGAGCCTGCAGGAGTCCATGAATTATATGCACGTTTCTCGCTTTTTAAGGCAAGCGGAAACGGCTTCTGCCAAACAGGAGTTTCACATGCTTCCACGTGTGCGTTCTTGATGCTTTTGTATATAAATTTTCCTTTAGGGGTCCACGAATTATCAGAAAGTTTCTCATTGTCTACCATGCCCTTCTCAAGCCGTTTATTCTTAAGCGAGCTGAGAGCATACTCCAGCCGACCCTTTGAGTGGGTGCAGAGCGTCCCCATGACCATATCCCTTTCAATAGCTACATGAGGTCCGACATTTTCCTCGTCCTGGCCTGTTGGAACTGTGAGTTGATGAAAGTAGCCCCTGGTGCAGGTATTACAAAGTCCATTGTGGAACATGAACTGCTGTCTAAATCTTTTCTTATCGATATATTTGTGAGCTGATTTCTCATTTTTGTAAAAAGAAAAATGTATGATTGTCAGCTGTGTCTCTGAACGGAACGTATTAATTGGTTCTAACGTTCTAAGGTTTATTGGATGAAGACAGTGGATGATACTGATTAAAAAATCACGTGTATTTTGAGAACGAAGATAGGTTGTTGCTCGCATAATTGGATGAGACTTTTATATTGGTGAATAAATGGTTATACAATTATGGGATTTACTCTCAATTGTTTTCAGCTTTACCTGAACATCATGATACCTAGTTACTTTGCACTGTTAGAGAAGAGTTAATGAGTCTGCATCCAACTGGAGCGCTATAAATTGTGGGTTTTTCGGGATGTATTATCTATGATTGCTCCTTTCTTGTTGTGTTCCAGCGATTGGCCTTAATCTCTAGCAGAAATGTTCTGTAGCAGTACTGCACACAGATGATGCCAGTACAATTGGCGCAATTCAATCCTAGAAATCAATAGCATAGCATATCGTGTTACAGAGAGAGTGAAATCAAAGTTCACAGCTAATCGGTTGTGTAAGTACTGCAACGAGGCATTGTATGACGATGTTGCGTAGGCCAGAAGGTACAAAAGAATATAAAATAGAAGTATTTGTAGATGACTGATGTGGACTTAGCGGCTAGTACCGTTCTGCAGTAATATCCCTCATTAAGAGCTTCTGGCAGCTCTCTGAAGTCCGCTCACTGATCATTCAAAAATTACAATAAATTGCGTATCAGCTGAAACTTCAAAGATATCATTACGTCAAGTGTGTTAAAGACGTTATTTCGTAGTGTGCTGTAGTGTTATCACAGACGCTTGTTAATTCTCTGTTTTTTGTTTTTGTTTTACAGTTCTCTGGTTTGGCTCTCGAGGTGTTCGAACTTGTGTGTGTGTGTGTGTGTGTGTGTTTATATTAAATGTTTTTAATTAGATATTCGTACTAAAATTACAAGACGCGGAAACTTATAAGGATCAGAGACAGAAAATGTGCGCTCACACCTCTGCTGACGCACTATACTTCAAATTAAAAGGATAAGTCTATATATTATAATTTATTTAGTAATCAGTATAATTTGGGGTTACATACAAGTTTTGTATAATAATATTTATAGTATTAGAACTTATAACAACAATTACAGATATATAATCACGTGTTAATGAGACCACAAATTTTCCCAACACAGCATGTGCATAAAAATATTAGCATATCAACAACAACAAGCATATCGTCATTTCACACAAATAACAACGAACAGAATAAACTCGTTCACCGATGTAGAATAGACGTTAAATTACAAAAGAAAGCTATATGACTTGCATAGAGGCTACAGAATTACAATTCTCTTCCGTTGTGTTCCTTGAAGGACTGTATAACTGTACAGGTAACCATTAAAGTCACTAAGTCGTCTGGAGAGCTAGAAAGTACATCACGACGGTCTTTTCAGTGCTGTCCGGCGTATGGTGCTAGACTTGAGTTTAAAATGATAAATTGAACTATGATGTCACTATATTTGCAAAATTTTGTAACACCCCCCATGAGAAACATGGTTGGTCGTGGAACATGGTATCAATGCTGACATTAGGTGCAGTTTGATGAGTTGTGATTTACTTGCAAGTTTCGTTTGATGTTTGCAAATTGTTGGAAAATAACAGTGTTCAAAAACGTAAAGAGCTTTGAATCAGACAAATTTCAATTGTTTTATAGGAATAGTAAAGTTAGACGTAGAATTCTGGGCTGCTAGTTTCCGTGATTTGTTTCTTGCTTGTGTATGTCGTTTGAAATTCAGTAGCAGAAGACACATTTTACTCCTTCGCTTTATTATACAGGTGTAATTATTAGAAGGATATTTACTATAAAATAACGCAAGAACTGCAGGGGACTAGAAAGGAATCCCAGTTGCCATTAATTTATTATGTATACACCCTACCCGTCTGGTTGAAACTCTACATAAATACCTTAACTTCAGCAAATAAACATTTGTACATTTGAATGTCATTTGCATACGGTTCGCGATTGCTGAACGCTTTTATCCATGACACACACGAAATGTCTTATGAATTGAACAAGGGAGCTATAAAAGTAGTAACCTGAATTTACTGAACGATTATAGGCAGTTTGTTGCTTGAAACAACGGTATTTCGATTTACTGAGTACAGTATTTTGTTGTTACTGTTAAGATATACAGCTGTGTGTCACGAATGATATATTCTGCCACGTGCTTTGAACAAATAAGCCGGAAATTTATTTTTCCGCTTCATAACAAATCGCTTGTTGCAGACACAATGCTCCTAAAACAACACGCTACACTTTTCGGTAAATTTTTACTCGTCTCCCGAAAATATATGGCCATATCGTTTAATAATCTCTCGCTTAGTTAAACTTTTATTCATAAAAATAATCTGTCACTAAGATACGGACAAACTATCGGTTTTGAATTTGTTTAGGTTAACTACAGTGCACTAGGCTCGTGAGGGACATTCATCCAGAATCGGTACTGAGGGAAAACCTCTGTCAACACTATCAACTCCGCCAAAACTTATTGTTTTTCGCAGTTCCATATAATGCCTATAATCCTTTGGTTCACTGTGTGTGAACACTGTAATGAAAGAAATGAAATGACAATGTCTGTACTTATAGGCCACATTTGATTTCAATTCCCGTTCACATAAATCGAAAAAAGGGATTGTTTGAAAAGTGTCACTGGAAACTTCGTGTGTTCACGTATAGAGCAGCTGAATGACATTAGTTCTCAGAACATATTTAAGTATGTGAAATACGCACGTATTCTTTCCTGTGGTCTCCTGTTACAGAAACTTGATTCATTTAGACGATGTTGATTTTAAAAGAAAAATAAACGATTCACTTATACCTGAAATCCTTATGATGTGATTGATATGAATGTCGGTATTATTAAATAAAAGTTGAGTCGGTAGTGTAATCATAAGCAGGACGAAATAATTTATTGTCAACTGTTTGTCCTTTGTTGACCACTTCACTATTGAACTGCTTAGTCTAGAACGCGACAGCTTTACTTGTAGAATTTGTTAATGTTTTCAAGTGTCTTGTGTGACGATGTCGAAATACAGAGGAGCTACTGGCAACTATTGTTAAACTCCAAAACTGTCTTCAATTGCGCAGGCAGCAGAAAGATTCACAGACAAATACAGAGGTGTTAACAACACTTGAGAAGGTAATTGGAGTAGAAAGACTGCTCGAAAACAGTGCTGGTTGAATAAATGCACGGGAACACTCGTACGTTGTTGTTTCCCTATTCCTTGTTTTATTTGCTCACTTATTGGTTTATCTTTGGTAACTGGCTGTAAACTAACATAATGAAACACCAAACACACTACAACGGAAGTTAGTGTTCCCAGTCTATGACTATCATAGAAGTTCTAAGTAACTACACCATCTCAGCAGCAATGAATGGCTGCAAGCGGCTTCCACGCAGTGAAGTGGCGAACAGCTGCCTGTCCTTAAACATAAGTTTAGGCAGCGCCACACAGTTCGTAAACATCCGAAGAAATTATTATGTAACCTCATAAGCTACCTAATAAACCTTTATTTTGGAACTAGCCATAGCTCAGTCGTACTGTAGACGCCAATAATAATTATTTGTATGGCAAAATCACAACAATTTAAATATGAAATTACCTCTTGTGGTCATCATCGGCCATCTTCATGTCATAAGGCGGATGTAGTGGTTCGCTCCATGCTCTGCGGACACCACATAAAAATTGTGTATGTTGCAAGATGATGGTGAAATAGACTGAAACTGGCAGCAAAGAAAGATCTCTTCGCAAATAATGAAGTATATTGCTGATTAATTGTCTTCTTTTATTTACTAATGACGATAATCCCGAAAGTATTTCACAATAGAGTAAGCAGTTTCGATCAGCCAGTATTCGTCATCGGACGAAAAGCACTCTCAGGAAGCAGTGACGTATCGTTGCCCTTTGATTTGCGAACTCAATTATTTCAATTCGACAAAGCAATTGAAACAATGTCAGTGCTGTCAGTATCTGCTCTCAGTCTGATAAAGATTACTGGATGGTCCAAACCCGTTACTGCAACAGGAAAGGCTTTCGTGATTGTTGCCACAAGAGAATGAAAGAAGATGGAGGTTTGCTTGCTGGCAGCTGACAGTGTTATGTAAAAACTACTGTGTTGGGCTTGCGCTCCCAAGACGTATTATGGGAAGACTAAGCGTGGTTCAGTGTCCGCCGGAGACGCCGACGCGGTAGTCGGTGCCCTCGAGGTGTCGGCGCGTCCACTCCTCGAAGCGCTCGGCCAGCTCGGGCGTCATCTCAGCGCGCCAGCCGCCCGCCTCGCCGCGGCGCACGAAGCGCAGCTGCCCGTCGCGGTCGTCCATCTGGTTGCGGCGGATCTCCTCTTGCACGTACTTCTCGTTGTTGACGGCCGGGTTGTCCTTCATGCTGCTGAAGCTCAGGTGCTGCGCCAGCTGCTCCACCTGCTGCTCGCTCAGGTGGCGGTCCAGGAAGCGCGCCGTGCGGCGAATCACCCCGGGCAGATCCTGCGAGCAGAACAGTGGATCTGTGCAGTGACTGGCAGTAGAGGTGACACACGTAGAATAATTTAATTTTACTATAGGCCCCTCTCGACCTAAGGATATGCTAAAAAGGAGAGCTCTAGTGAATGAAGAGAGAAGAACATCATGATGCTCAGAATAGAACAGGCATACAGACCACAAGCAAACGAATTTGCCATGTGATCATTCTTCTCTGGCAGAAACTGTGTAAGTAGGCTGTTTAGGTTTTTATGTTGGTAACGTCACGTAGCGCTCTGTATGAAAATCACTGTTTGTACTGTGTGCAGTCTGTGGCTGGTTGGCATTGTTAGAATATTCGCTATTGTAGTGTTGGGCAGTTGGACGTGAACAGCGCGTAGCGTTGCGCAGTTGGAGGTGAGCCGCCAGCAGAGGCGGATGTGAGGAGAGAGATGGCAGAATTTTGAGAGCCGACGATCTGGACGTGTGTCCATCAGAAGGAGTAAATTTGTAATATTGGATATCATGGACTGATGTATATATTATGACTTTTGAACACTATTATGGTAAATACATTGTTTGCTCTCTATCAAAATCTTTCATTTGCTAACTATGCCTATCAGAAATTAATGCCTTCAGTAGTTAGAATCTTGTATTTAGCTGGCAGTATTGGCGCTCGCTGTATTGCAGTAGTTCGACTAACGAAGATTTTTGTGAGGTAAGTGATTCATGAAAGGTATAGGTTATTGTTAGTCAGGGCCATTCTTTTGTAGGGATTATAGAAAGTCAGATTGCGTTGCGCTAAAAATATTGTGTGTCAGTTTAGTGTTGATCAGAATAAGTAGAGGGCGAAATGTCTAAGTACGTTCAGTTCTGCTCAGCTGTTTGAAAACCAAATAACGTAAGAGGTTTATCAGGACAGTCATTCATAAATTTTCCAAAGGGGACGTTTCAACTGTAGGATGATATCCCTACAGTAAGAATATCACACAGTTTCCTCCCGAACAATAAGCAAACCCAGTGAATGAAGCAACTGCTCCATCGACAGGACTGACATATTTCTCTATCGATCATGGCTCTAACACCACCTACTGTTATCGAATCAGGAGAGGAACACCTCCGAGTGTGCTTCTGGAGATGAAGGCAGGTCAGAACAGACTATCTGGATACATCCGCTATACGCAGATGAAGTTGACAATGACCAGCACCAACTAAATTAGTATGGAAGACGTGACATCAGGGAGAAAACATGACACATTCTGGGTAATACCGCCGACACCATTGCAAGAATGGTTTGGGTAGAGCCACATGTTCTCTATCAGCATCGATTTGATTGCTATAGGTCGCACCGGAAGACCGAGGTGCAACACAGAGAAGACATTCGAGGTCACCAGTTACTGCAGACTGATAGCTAACAGGCCATTCGAGAGAAGAAAGACAGAAATTTTAAGACAACAGCATCGCAGTCATACGTCCCAAGTCTCGCCACCCGAGGATCCATGATCGGAATGACGTGGGTAGGCATGCCAGAAACAAGGGCGCTTCTTCAGAATAGTAGAGTAGTCTCCTGCACTCAGGGAGCTAGCAGACAACGGCAGAGACAGATTCCACCAAGAAACTGGCAGGACGTTCCCACGGACCGAGTAGCGATGGAGTGTTTTCTGGAATCTGACACACAAATAACTTGTTACTGCTAATTTGAAATTGTTTATTAATAATTTGTAGTCAACAGAGGTGTCAGACATTAGTAAAATTACTGTGTTTCAATATCAGCCGCAACTGTAGTTCTGTGGTAGTATGTCCAGTTTTGCAGTAAAGATAGCTATGATTAGTGCAAGTAGTACTATGTTAGCTGTTGAAAAAAAATGTTGTTTGCCAAAGTTTTCTTTTACAAACCGGTTTTCGGTTATTACTTGATGATCAGATACAAAGATAAATACGTGTTACTGTAAAATTTTTGTACGCTCAAAGATTTTAAACTAGTGCAGCCGCTGAGTACCTAAGTTCCTTTCCAATTATGGTAATTATTAGTGTTCGTTTTAAACTAAAATGAGAGAAATTAGTTGAGTGAAAATGCAATGAATAACTATTGGAGTTAGATAAAATAAGTGACACGTTAAATAACGATCAATGTGCCGGATTACAACAGTTGTTCTGGAGAAGATAATAAATCGAACAGTAAACTTTGGTGACAAGTCCCAAATGCGTGGCTCAACAAAATAATGTTGTCTTTAACGGATATAATACTATAAATATGTAAGATATACTGAGATGAAGCAGGTAAGTGAAAAAGCCATGATTACAGAAAGTAAAAGCTTTTTAACACAGCAACTGGACTACAGTAGATGGAAGACAGGAAAAGCGGGACTTATGAGGATGAGGGAAGGGTTATTTACGATATCGTCTAACTACTATTATGGGTAGTATCTGCAGTTGCAAGCTGTGCATAAGTGAACTCTGATTATTCAGTACTAAGCTAATGAGCATATGTTCATTAACTACCATCATTTCAAGCTAGTTCATTAACCTCCATTTATTGGTATAATGTAGGACTTCATGTTGTACCTTGTAACTACGGCCTTTTTTAAAGAGGTGGTCTGCAAAAGTAGAGTCTTCTTTACTAAGTTTTCAAACGGTTGTATATTGCCCTGTCAGACTGACCTAGACAGAACTGGCCAGAATCCAAGTGACTCTATATATTCTAATCTTTTTCAAAGCTGAAGTTTTGTCTTTACCATGGGGCAAAAAGTTACCAATACTATTGTGCACATAAAATTATGTTTTAATTTCCTGGGTTTAAGCTTTCTGACCACATTCAGGGAAATGTTTCCTAAAAATGATTTCGTGCACCATTTATTGACGTCTTCAGGTGGTGGTTCGAGAAAATGTTCAAGAGAAGAGGAGACTTCTCGTTTCTGTTTTTTTAGCCATTATGGAGTCCACCATGTCAGGAGGGTAGCCACTGTCAGGTGCTATTTCACTGTCGTTAATTGGGGTTGTGTAGAAGACGATATGACATCGAATAAGAGGCACCATTTTTGTAGGTCACTGGAGTGTTGAGAATCGTCATGTATTACAACATATGGAGTGGTATGTTTCCTGTAAATTTTGAAAGTATGAACGTGACCATTAATATCTATGAAATTATATTGAAATCATAACTTTGTAGCTGCTTAGAGGCGTTGATAAATATCAATGGGGACAGGTGGAAATGTGTGCCCCGACCTCGACTCGAACCCGGGATCTCCTGCTTCCATGGCAGACGCTCTATCCGACTGAGCCACAGAGGATAGTGTGACTGCAGGGACTTACCTCTGGCACGCTCCCCGTGAGACCCATATTTCCAACTTATTGTCCACACAATACATCTGTAGTGCCCCTGCCCACTATACTCATTACCCGCGGCAGTCAATCTACTGAATCCCGTAAGAGTTTAGGCAACGAGAGTGCATCGCACTACAGTTGATCATTGGCCGGTAAGCCTCAAAAATGGTTCAAATGGCTGTGAGCACTATGGGACTCAACTGCTGTGGTCATAAGTCCCCTAGAACTTAGAACTACTTAAACCTAACTAACCTAAGGACATCACACACATCCATGCCCGAGGCAGGATTCGAACCTGCGACCGTAGCGGTCCTGCGGTTCCAGACTGTAGCGCCTTTAACCGCTCGGCCACTTCGGCCGGCCGGTAAGCCTCATATGTATGAATATGAATATGATGGAAATGTGGGTCTCACGGGGAGCTTGCCAGAAATAAGTCCCTGCAGTCGCATCATCCTCTGTGTCCTCGATGGTTCAGTCAGACAGAGCATCTGTATGGAAGCAGGAGATCCCGGATTCGAGTCGCGGTCGGGGCACACATTTTCAACTGTCCCCGTTGATATTTATCAACGCCTGTAAGCAGCTGCAAAGGTCTCATTTCAGTGTAATTTCATTCTTTGAGAGCTGCAAGATCACCAATGGTATCTATTCTATCGGACACCATATTAATATCCATAGTTAGATCTAGATAATACACGGAGCTATCCCCAAACTCTATTGAGCATCTCTTACTTATCTGTAATATTGACTCTCTTAAAGGCAAGGTTATTTTCTTCAGCCAGTCATTTGGAATATTTATCCAAAGTTTATTGTTCAATCCATTTTATTTCAACACAATAGTTTTAATTTGTTAAATAGTTCATTATAAAGGTGTGAAATATTTTGTCTCAATTTAATATTGCTTCATAGAATTTTCAGTGAAGTAATTTCACTAGTTTCAGTCCTAAATCGAGCAATAACGATTGAAATCCTTGGAAACGAACTGTGTCTAAACTATGGACGACAGGATAAAATATAAGAATAAAATAATAAACAGATGAGTAACTACCAGACTGTCAAAGCAGTAAATGAAGTTATGGCGCGATGTTGATGCATTAGGCGGAACATTATGAGCTAGAAGGGCAACTGGTCGGCTTGATAAGAGTCGAAATGTCATTGCTGGTGTAAGAACGATGGAACTGGAGGAACAGAAACCAGCGGGAAATTATGTACTTGCAAATAACCCCCAGAAAGAAGCAGAACAGAACTGCAAGATTTGTAAACATCTCGTTTGTTGACCTGTGAACATGTCATGGCTGCTCAGAATTACGGAACCGGCGTAGCACTACTACTGTTTTCTTCCACTGAGATTAATTACTATCGAATTATTCATTTAATGTCGACATAATCTCTAGAGTTTTATACAGTCCTTTGATATACCAGATACTGAAGCTGCAATACACTGTACGGTAGTTTCTTAGAGGCAGTTAAGCAGTGCTATGTCCCGTAGGGATGGGTGATGGCCAGAAAAGGACGGTGTTGTGGGTCTTTACACAGTTGCAAGTTATAGTTGCCTCTTGTGGATATGTGGTGCTGATATTCCTGATATCAGGTGTGACATGTTCCGGGCTCCCTACCAGTCTTCATAATGATACGTTCGTCGTGATAGCCTCGTTTTGTTGTGTAAGTCTTCTCAGGTGGTCCTGTGCAGCACCATCCGACTACTTCCTCTTCTATGCAAACGTTTTCATCTCAGGGTAATAATCAAAAAGAACGTCCTCAGTTATTTGTTGGTTACTCTCAAATTTCGTCCTCTCCAGCACTTTTTGCCTTTTTCAGCTCCTTCTAGCACCATACCCTGGCGTCTTAACACATGTCCTATCATCTTCCCCTAATCTACACTGTATTTTGTACATGTATCTTTCCTCACCGATTCTCGAGGGCACCTCCTCAATTGTTAATTTATTGGGCCAAATATGATTCCGCGCCCTTGTGTAACACGGTATCTCAACCGCTTCTATTTCAATCATTTCTGGTTTTCCGGCAGTCCATGCTTCACTTCCAAACAATGCTGGGCTCCGGACGTACATTTTCGGACATGTTGAATACTGGTAGACTTCCATAATAAGGAATGTCCTCTTTGGCTGTGCTCACCTACTTCTTTTGCTTGAATGCTTCTTGAGTCCTGTATCTCGTCTTTTTGCTTGCAATGTAGCATACTTCCAACACTTCATCTTTTCCTCGGACCACAGTTTAAATATTTTTATTGAAAATTGTATTTCTGCCGCCCTCATGACTGTCGTCTTTCTTTGGACTACTTTCAATCCATATTCCACCACATTTAGATTATTCTTTCCATTCAGATACTATAATTCCCGATCGAATTCACAGAGCATAGCGGTCGCCATCGAATCTTACAACTGATACGTATTATTTCTTGTATTTAATCGAAGTGCTGAAACTTAGTTCAATTTCTGTCATCTCTTCTTCGATATACTATTATACAGTAGCGGAGAAAGATTGCAAACCTCCCTTATGTCCTCTTGAACCTGAGCTGTTCTATCTGGGTCTTCTACCCTTATAGTTCCATAAAAGTGCTTTTACACATTCCTTACTACCTGTCATGACGTGTCGCATGCATCTATTTTCACACCATATGGGCAAGGCCCTTTTTTACCATAATGCAATAAAAAAGTACTATCGGGATCAGAGTGTGGCAATCACATACTATAAAACATATTTCCTGTATATTCTCAATAAAGGATGGACTCTAACATTTCTGTAATCAGATTGAAGTGTTAGAAAAGTTTATATCCTATTATTTAGTACGAAAGTACTTCTCAAAGCACTGTGGTAGGCAGACAAACATGACAAGTGGTATACTATATAATTCATTTCGAACATCAGTGAGTTGCACATGTCGCTGTTTGTTTTATCTACATCACTGTGAGACTGTATGGGCATCTTAATTACGATTGAGGCTGTCAAAATTCTCATCGCAGTATTAAAATTCCACTGACTGTTTTTGATCTGTGGACTGTAAATCAACTTTGGCCCTGTTGATCGTGGTGAATAATTAACCAGTATACCTCGCCATTTATAATACTATGGATATGGCACCTTTCTTCTTTTTGGCAAAACACATGGGTTCTACCTCGATTCAGCAGAATGACATCATATGGAAGGTACTGCAAGTCAGCTAACTAATGATGTGCTGCTACACAAGGACACGTATCCAGCATGCAAAGAGCAGTATTCAGCATACTGACATTGGAGAAGACGCTGCCCAGCGCCTCAGTCAGAGTTGTGACACTTTACTGTGTTGACACGACTTCTGGAGGAGTTAGTAATACAGGAAAGCCATGGCAATTTTCATGATTTCACAATGATTACGCCCAGCGGCTCCCGTATTTTATGACTTAGAGGTCAAGAATGATGCAGTTTGAGAAACCCTAGTAGTCTGGCTTGTATAAGTACTGGATAATTTAGGCTCTCAGTGTCAGTCAGGCTCAGTATGCTCAGTTGTGCTGCTAGTCATGAGAAGAGACCCATATCGACGTGCAGTTCAAGGGGAACCACAAAGCCATCATTATCAATTGTCAAAAAATGCAGTCATTGCCCGAGGAGAGACTGAACGCTGTCGGCTAGGCGCCTTCATGTTGTTGGGCCACCTGCTGCGTGAATACCATCTGCTGAACGACGCCTTCTTTGTGAGCTATGGATTAGAGTTTGGGCTGCCTAGTTGCCAGCCGTCCTGTCCAAGTGGGTTCAGTGTCGCTGTTCATTGCCCAGGTAAAGTGTACACTGTTGCTGTCCATCACCCAGTGAGGACACAAACCACTGTCATGAGCTACGTTGGAGCGTGAAATTAGACCCCAAGTGACCCAGTATGCTTCCCACTGAGATGCGTCAGGAGACCAGCAGCCATAGCTACTTTCCACTGTTCACTGCTGGCAGCCACCACAACCTCATTTCAGCAGCGGTTCAGAAGAAATTTTTGCGAACTGCTTTCAGTTTCGTTACTGTCATTAGACGTTTGATTTTCTTTCTGTGTTAGTATTTTGTTATATTCTCATTTGTTGTTGATTAATACTGTCAATAATAGTAGTTACTTCCCTTGTAGAGCAAGTTTGTGATAATTGTAGTCAGTTTTTAACATCTTCTTATTGTAGTAGCGGAACTTAGATAAAGTTGTTTTCTTGTTTCAATAATTGTAAAATTTTACCATGAGTGAGAAGTGTGGGCTTTGCCGTAGGTTCGTGAGTAGTGGATTGCGGTGTGAGACTTGTTCGAAGTATTTTCACTGGGGGGAATGCAGTGGGGAAGCCAGTGGGCATTCTGGTGAGATCCTCTCCTGGAACTGCAGGTTATGTAGCAAGAGTAAGTTGATAGAGGAGCAGGAGCGTAAGATCTGTGCCCTTCAGGTGCAGTTGAAAAACGCACAGGAGGAGCTAGATAGGATGAGGAGGGAGAAGGGGGTTGGGGAATGGGAGCTGGCTGTTGGCAAGAGATCTGCTAGGAGAAGGAGATTTTCAGATAGTTTTACTATTGGTGTTTGTAATAGATATGACCAACTGTCAGAGTCTAGTGGAGAGGAATCTCTAGTAGCTGCAGATGTAGGAAGTATGCAGCAGACCTCAGCAGTTACGGTGGCTAGGACAGTTGCAAAGTCTAAGAGAAAGAAGAAGGTTCTGCTGTTAGGTAGTTCTCATGGTAGAGGTGTAGGCCAGCAGTTGCAGGAAGTTTTGGGGAGTGAGTACCAGGTCACCAGCACTGTGAAGCCTCATGCAGGATTGGCTCAGGTGACTTTTAACATAGGGGGGTTATGTAGGGATTTTACTAAAGAGGATCAGGTAGTGATTGTGGGTGGGGCTGGTAATAGTATTGATAGGGATGGGGAGTATGACATAGATGGTGACCTGTAAAAGATAGCCACTCAGACTGGCAACACGAATGTGCATTTCGTGGAACTGTTTCAGCGTCACGATCGGCCTCATCTTAATACAGCCGTCAGGCGTAATAACATGAGACTTGGGGGTGCGCTGATGACAGAAGGCATGAGTCACATCTCAGTGGTGTCGGTGGAGTCTATCAGTAGGATGGGTTTCACTAGACATGGCCTGCACCTCAACAGGTATGGGAAGGGGAGGTTGGCAAAACTTATAGGTGACAGCATAGGTGGGGGTGGTGGGATCACTCATGGGAAAATTCCGGTAGTTGTGGGTGTTAGAGCTGTACCTTTTTTAGATTGAAGTCAGCTGATAGGTATTCTTGCTTAAGGGAAGTCTCTCTAACAAAGAAACCACTTTCTACAAAGCTTGGGTATCCGATTAATGAGGGAATTAGTATATTTCATCAAAATATACAAGGTATTAGAGATAAAGTTAGTGAACTGCTTATAGATGTTGACTCTGAAATTATTGGTATATCTGAACACTTCTTAAATAAGGAGATAATTCAGAGGCTTCCTTTACCAGGATACAGGTTGGCTGGCAGCTTTTCGAGGAGCTCTTTGCGGTGTGGGGGAGTAGCCATGTATGTGATAAACGGTATCCCATTTCAGTCAATTGATGTTTCAAAGTACTGCACTGAAAAGGTGTTTGAATGTTGTGCAGGTGTGGTTAAATTTAGTGGAGCTAGACTTCTTACTGCTGTTCTTTATAGATCCCCAGACTCCGATTTCACAACATTTTTGCTAAAGCTAGAGGAGGTTCTTGGTTCACTTTATAGGAAATACAAAAAGTTAGTTATATGTGGTGACTTCAATATTAATTGTATAAGTGATTGTGCAAGGAAAAGGATGCTGGTAGACCTCCTTAATTCATATAATCTTATGCAAACCGTATTCTTTCCTACGAGAGTGCAAGGGAACAGTAAAACAACCATAGACAATATTTTTGTTCATTCGTCATTATTAGAAGGGCATTCTGTTAGCAAAAAGGTGAATGGCCTTTCAGATCATGATGCACAAATTTTAAGTCTAAAAGATTTTTGTGCTGCAACACATGTTAAATATAGTTACCAACTTTTTAGGAAAGCTGATCCAGTAGCTGTACAGACTTTTGTACACCTTATCAAGGAACAAGAGTGGCAAGATGTTTATAGTGCTGATACAGTAGACGATAAATATAATGCCTTCCTCAAGACTTTTCTCGTGCTCTTTGAAAGTTGCTTTCCGTTAGAACGTTCGAAACAGGGTACTAGCACAAACAGGCAGCCTGGGTGGCTGACTAAAGGGATAAGAATATCTTGTAGAACAAAGTGGCAATTATATCAAAACGTTAGAAACAGTCAAAATCTAAATGCAGCAGCCCATTACAAACAGTATTGTAAGGTGCTTAAAAAAGTTATTAGGAAGGCAAAAAGTATGTGGTATGCAGATAGAATAGCTAAGTCTCAGGGTAAAATTAAAACCATATGGTCAGTCGTAAAGGAAGTGGCTGGTCTGCAGAGACAGGTCGAGAATATAGAATCAGTGCGTAGTGGGGATGTCCGTGTTACTGATAAGTCGCATATATGTACAGTACTTAATAATCACTTTCTGAATATAGCAGGTGAACTAAATAGAAACCTAGTCCCAACAGGGAATCATATAGCGCTCTTAGAAAAAAGTGTTCCGAGACTGTTACCTGAAATGCTCCTCCATGATACTAACAAGAGGGAGATTGAGTTAATAATTAAATCACTAAAGACCAAGAACTCTCATGGATATGACGGGGTATCTAGCAGAATACTGAAGTATTGTTCCACGTATGTTAGCTCAGTACTTAGCCATATCTGTAACTTTTCCTTTAGGAGTGGTCGGTTTCCTGACCGATTAAAGTACTCGGTAGTGAAGCCACTTTATAAAAAGGGAGACAGGGATAATGTTGACAATTATAGACCTATTTCTATGCCATCGGTGTTTGCTAAAGTTATCGAGAGGGTTGTATATACAAGGTTACTGCAGCATTTAAATTCACATAATTTGCTGTCAAATGTACAGTTTGGTTTTAGAAATGGCTTAACAACTGAAAATGCTATAGTCTCTTTTCTCTGTGAGGTTTTGGACGGATTAAATAAAAGGTTGCGAACGTTAGGTGTTTTCTTTGATTTAACGAAGGCTTTTGACTGTGTTGACCACAAAATATTACTGCAGAAGTTGGAACACTATGGAGTAAGGGGAGTAGCTTACAATTGGTTCGCCTCCTACTTTAAGAACAGAAAGCAGAAGGTAATTCTCCGCAATATTGAGAGTGGTAATGATGTTCAGTCCCAATGGGGCACTGTTAAATGGGGCGTTCCCCAAGGGTCGGTGCTGGGGCCACTGCTGTTTCTTATTTATGTAAATGATATGCCTTCTAGTATTACAGGTGATTCAAAAATATTTCTGTTTGTTGATGACACCACCTTGGTTGTGAAGGATCTTGTGTGTAATATTGAAACATTATCAAATAATGTAGTTCATGATATAAGTTCGTGGCTTGTGGAAAATAATTTGATGCTAAATCACAGTAAGACTCAGTTTTTACAGTTTCTAACCCACAATTCAACAAGAACTGACATTTTAATCAGACAGAATGGGCATGTTATAAGCGAGACGGAACAGTTCAAGTTCCTAGGCATACGGATAGATAGTAAGCTGTTGTGGAAAGCCCATGTTCAGGATCTTGTTCAGAAACTGAATGCCGCTTTATTTACCATTAGAACAGTATCTGAAATAAGTGACATTTCAACACGAAAAGTAGTATACTTCGCATATTTTCATACGCTTATGTCATATGGTATTATTTTTTGGGGTAATTCTTCTGATTCAAAAAGGGTATTTTTGGCTCAAAAACGGGCTGTTCGAGCTATGTATGGTGTAAGTTCGAAAACCTCTTGTCGACCCCTATTCAATAGTCTGGGAATTTTGACATTGCCCTCACAGTACGTATTTTCTTTAATGTCGTTTGTTGTTAACAATATTAGCTTATTCCCAAGAGTTAGCAGCTTTCACTCAGTTAATACTAGGCAGAAATCAAATCTGCATGTGGAATGCACTTCCTTGACTCTTGTGCAGAAAGGAGTGCAGTATTCTGCTGCATCCATTTTCAATAAGCTACCACAAGAACTCAAAAATCTTAGCAGTAGCCCAAACACTTTTAAGTCTAAACTGAAGAGTTTCCTCATGGCTCACTCCTTCTATTCTGTCGAGGAGCTCCTGGAAGAGCTAAAAAATTAAGCAAATTCCAGTGTTACATTCTTGATTTTCTTTATTTAAACTAACGACTTGTCGCCTGAATATGTTTCTGACATTTCATTTTATCTGTTTCTATAATCGTGTTATAATTTCATGTATTGACTCGTTCCATGACCATGGAGACTTCTCCTAAATGTGGTCCCACGGAACAATAAACAAACAAATAAATAAATAAATGACTACAGCGCACCACCAAAATCCGTCATCGCCAATGGATGCATGCCATTTGCTGTTTTCCTGATGGCTTACTGCTGTTGCCTGCATGATTTGCTGACCAGGGTTGCCTATGCCATGGAGGTTGTTGACTGTCTCTTGAAGTCCAAATATTCCTCTGTAATTGATAAAGAATAAGAGACATACTCAACTACAAATGTTCCATGAAATGTATTAGCAGCTGCGAAAATGAACAACCATCAGGGAATGATGACAATGAATCTTTGTACTAGACCGGTACTGGAAGCCGGATTTACCGCTTTCTGGGAGCAGTCACTTTAACTGGTTTTTCTATCCATGCACAACTCATGGAGAGACACAAACTTCCATATGCCATCGTTCCTATGTCACAGCTTGCACCCATAGACACATTATGTGATTCCTATGCCGGGGAGAACATTTTTTTTGGAAGCCAGTGACTGGTATTGGCGGATAAATACGATATTGTAGGGCCTGTGTTGTTAAGAAGAGCGATACTATTTTCCTTCCGTTGTACATCAATGTGTATGAATGCAGGTTGTCTCGCGTGATCGACGACATATGGATGTTTGAGTCTGGTTATGAGTCGTGCTTGGATAGCCAAAGTGGTTAAAGTGACTGCTCGTGTAAAGTGGGACATCCAGCTTCGAGTTCCGGTCTCGCGGAAATTTTCACTATCGTCATTCAATTATACATCTGATGGTTGTTCATATTCGCAACTACCAATACATTTCACGTATTTCATAACGGCTGTAGTTGCCACTGGACCTGTTCCTCTGGTTATACTTGTACGTCTGAAGAAACATTAGATCGTTTTTCTTAACAACACAGGCACTGCGATATCCTACAAATGTCCCCATGGTGGGTAACTTTTCAATACCATAACTGTCCAACACCTATCAGCACACAACTGGAGGTATGCCTTGGGAGATGAACTGCACTGCATCTTGATTTACACTGGTCAACCAGAACATTATGACCACCGAACTGCTGTCGATATAAATCCGTCCACCCGATAGCAGTGTTACCTGGCGAGGAACGACTGCTAGTCAGATACACGCACGGTACATGTAGTATTAGTGAGCATTCTGCCCATGTGTAGTATGAGGAAAGCACACCAGATAGCTGAGTTTGACTGAGGGCAGAATATGATGGCACAGAGGCTCAGCTGCCGGCCGGTGTGGCCGTGCTGTTCTGAGCGCTTCAGTTTGGAACCGCGTGACCGCTACGGTCGCAGGTTCGAATCCTGCCTCGGGCATGGATGTGTGTGATGTCCTTAGGTTAGTTAGGTTTAAGTAGTTCTAAATTCTATGGGACTGATGACCTCAGAAGTTATGTCCCATAGTGCTCAGAGCCATTTGAACCATTTTTTTAGAGGCTCAGCTGGAGCATTTTGGAAACTGTACAACTTGTTGTGAGTTCGAGGAGTGCTGTGGTGAGTGACTTGAACAAGTGGCATAAGGCCACACTCATTACAGATGTCAGACGTCGTAGGCTGGTCAGACTGGTAAAACAGGGCAGGAGGCGAACTGTGGCGGAACTAACATCAGACTTTAATTCTGGGCACCGAACTGTCCTAACAATGAGCCTCCTTGCATGTGCTAGTAATAACACCATGACATCGACAGCTACGACAAAACTGGGCATATGACCATCGGCATTGGATGTTGGCGTAGTGGAGCAGGTTTTCATGATCAGACAAGTCCCAATGCCTTCACTATCATGCCGATGGAAGGGCGCGAGTTCGTTGTCTTCCAGAGGAACAGCTCCTTGACATCTGTACTGCGAGACAGAGACAAGCAGGTGGCGGCTTCATTTTTCTCTGGGAACATTCGAGTGCGCTTCAATGGGTCCAGTGGAGCTCGTGGAAGGTATCATGCCGGCCAATGGGTATCCGACACTGTTTCCACACACGTACACCTCTTCATGACGCTCATGTTTCCTTACGGCATTTTTCAGCAAGGTAACGCGCCATGTCAAAAGGCTAGGAGAGGTTCGAGGAACACAGTGGCGAGTTCCTGTTGATGTGCTGGCCTCCCAACTCGCCAGATCTGAACCCGATTGAACAAATCTTGGATGTAATTGAACGTGGAGATGTGGTGCCTACTCCTTCCGGCGAGCAGTCAAGTCTTCACTGCTTCCATGCCTCGAAGTTTGGCCGTCCATATCCGTGCCAAAGATGGACATAATGGCTATTAGGTAGGTGGTCGTAAAGTTCTGGCATATCAGTGTATCACAGCAAGATCGCCTGCCACTGTTGATATCGTACACCACGGTCTCTTCGTTTTGGTGACAGAAGTGGCCTGCAACATCAACAGCTGCCGTCCGTGGAGAAGAAGTGATTTCTGACAACGCCACATTTTGTTGTCATAAGTCTGTCAAGTACGGATGTTTGGATCGTGGATGACATTGCTCGCTCCAGTTACGTGAACTTACAGTTTAGTTTCCCTTTCCTGTTCATGTGCACACGGATGACTGGGAATACTGTCCGCCACAAGAATTTAAAGGTACAATTAGTGAGAATTTAGGACCCTACTGACATTTCACAGTCTAGAGGGAATTCTAGTGTAGATTATGCTCAAGACTGGCTCTAGAGGTAATTTCCCTGGTCAGGTCAAGCGGCTGAGAAATACGTCAATTGTAATCTTAGGCAATTCCAACTCAATAAATGAATTTTTAATAATCTTACAACTTAAAAACCCTTGAACTGTGGCATGTAGAGAAACCTTTTGTTAATGGACACGTTCCACGAAGTGTCGTATCTGATATAATCTCCAATGTAATCTAATATAATCTACAAAATTGTATACAGCAACACACAAACTCGTACTTATGCTATCAAATGCATCACCTCTCAGATAGTAGCTAAGCATACTCAGTTCGGATCATACGTAGGCACCACGATGAAACAAATTCACATTACGCGATTTTGTACCCATCATTAATTATTTCTCCTCGTCACATGGAGAGTTTAATCATTGTGTACAATACATTCTGCTAGTTGGCTATAATGATCTTCCTCCGAGTCTCACCTTCTTCATTTCTTCATATGTGTTGAAAAGAATGTTTGGTTCATGGCGTAGACTCCAGTAGTCAAGCACGTGGCTCCAAAATGGACTGAAGAGCACTGTGAAAAAAAAAATATAGACCGTTAATAAAAGTTTTCGGCAAACGACATAAAAGTTTAAGTAGGTGCAAGAGCTGTGGCACTAAACATTTATTTATTTTTATTAATACACCAGGGTACAATCTGAGCCATTAGGCCCACTTTGACACTTCACCAGGAATTATACATATTTTACGCTACAAACGTTACATCACATACGTTATAGGGGGTCTTACATCTACTATATTTAATAGAATCCAATACCCTAAATTAGAGCTAGTATACACAGTGGAAACTGAAAAGCTATACCGGAAAAAGCCACTGTTATATTTCTGTGTGAAAAGTGAAACAACAAATTAATTTTCAGAAAAATAGTTTTTGATGGAGGGCATTCCCGTATTGTGACTACTTGGAAAAAGAAACTAACGTCTCACGCTGGTAAACGAAAAGATAAAGAAGTCCAGCTTGGAAAAGATGTCACCATTTTATTTCCTGCGTGAAGAATTGAAACGGTATTTTTCAGGGGAAGTTGTGAGAGTGACAAAAGGAAGTTCTAAAATGGTTCAAGTGACTCTTAGCACTATGGGACTTAACATCTGTTGTCATCAGTCCCCTAGAATGTAGAACTACTTAAACCTAACTAACCTAAGGTCATCACACACATCCATGCCCGAGACAGGATTCGAACCTGCGACCGTAACGGTCACGCGGTTACAGACTGAAGCGCCTAGAACCGCACGGCCACAGCGGTCGCCCAAAAGAAAGTACCTCATCGTTTTCTTAAAAGTAACAGAACACTCATTTGTTGCAGACTACTTGGTAGATTACTCCAGAAAGGTCAGCAGCAATGCAGTAGGATATAGCGGGCATATTTATTTCATAGATAGGCCCAATTTGAGAGCGATTAGGTGGAAAGAGTACATTGAAACCCTCTTTCAGGGACAGGACTTACCGGATGACGTGACAGAAGATGAAATTGTAGACAATATGGAAGATATAAGGGGTCCAGTATTAGAGTCAGAATTTAAGAGGGCTCTGGAAAACCTGACATTAAATAGAGACGAAGGAGTAGACAACACTCCATCGGGATTTCTAAAATCATTGTGGGGAAAGTGGCAACCAAATGACTATTCATGTTTGCGTAGAATGTATGACACTGGCGATGTACCATCTCACTTTCGGAAAATAATCATCCACACAATTCCGAAGATAGTAAATGTAGGTAAGTGCGAAACCTATAGCATAATCATCTTTACAGCTCATGCATCCAAGCTTCTGGCAAGTGTAACACACAGAAGATGACGATCAGTTTGGCTTTAGGAAGGGTAGAGACACCAGAGAGACAGTTCTTACGTTGCGGCTCATAATGGAAGCAACACAAGAAGAATCAAGATACTTTCACTGGATATGTCGACCTAGAAAAAGTGTTCCACAACGTGAAATAGAAAAAGAAACTCTAAATTCTGAGAAAAATAGGAGTAAGTTATAAGGAATGATAGGTAACCAGCCCAGAGGTCTGAGGCGCTGCAGTCATGGACTGTGCGGCTGGTCCCGGCGGAGGTCCGAGTCTTCCCTCGGGCAAGGGTGTGTGTGTTTGTCCTTAGGATAATTTAGTTTAAGTAGTGTGTAAGCTTAGGGACTGATGACCTTAGCAGTTAAGTCCCATAAGATTTCACAAGCATCTGAACATTTTGATGGGTAACCCATATATACTGGGTGAACATTAATAAAAACCGAAAAACTGCAGGATCGGGTTCCTGATTGGAAATGAACGAATCAGGGTCCTATGAACGCGTCCAGAAATGCATCGTTGCCACGGTAGATGGCGCTGACTAATGAAACTTCCTGTGACCACATTCCGTGCGTTCCTTGTGTGTTGCAGGTTGTATGAAGGACGTTGTGTTCTGAAAGCAGCATAATGGTCCGGTATTCGTGTCGGGAAAAAGCCGAGTGGTGTTTATATACGACCAAGCAGATGGAAACGGTAGAGAGGCTGAACCCGGTCCTCCAGATCTGGTGTACGCATAGTCTGCCGCCTCCCTACACGTACGTCTGTCTGAAAAGACCCACGAGCCCACAAACGGTGCTGATATGTTATGTGATGTGGTTTGTGTCTGTGAGGGTACCTATTTTGGTATAGCCGTGCTACCTCTCGACCGTTTCTGTCTGCTTGGCCGTATATAAACTCCGTCTTAGTTTGTTCCCGACATGAATAACAGACCCTTCTGCTGCTTACGGTGCACTGCGTCAGTGACACAGCCTGCAACACGCATGGTTCAAATGGCTCTGAGCACTATGGGACTTAACATCTGAGGTCATCAGTCCCCTAGACTGACTACTTAAACCTAACTAACCTAAAGACATCACACAAATCCATGCCCTAGGCAGGATTCGAACCTGCGACCGTAGCGGTCGCGCGGTTCCAAACTGTAGCGCCTAGAACCGCTCGGCCACTCCGACCGGCTAACACGCAAGGAACACACGGCGCGAGGTCATAAGAACTTCCAATCGTCAGCGCCATCTACCATGGAACCGTTGCATTTCCGGATGTATTTTGATAGAACTTTTTTCCTCAATTTCCAGCCACGAATCCGTCCCTGCAGGTCCCCGGTTTTATTTAAGTTCACCATGTATAATGAAGGCTGTTTGTTTGTTTGTTTGCAATTCTACATCTACATCTACATGAATACTTTGCAAATTCGTAAGTAAGTGCCAGACAGAGGGTTCATCGAACCACCGTGCCACCCTCGAATGGCGCCCGGGAAAAAAGAGCACGTAAGTCTCTCTATGCGACATTTTATTTCTCTTATTTTGTCATGATGATCATTTCTTCCTATTTATGTCGGTCGCTGCAAAATGTTTTCACAATTGTAGGAGAAACTTGGTGATTGAAATTTCGAGAGAAGATCCTACAGTTTTATTTCGATCTTGAGAAATTTTGCACAATTTAGCTTCAAGACATAAGATTTCGTAATGTGACTTGAAACATTTGTGTGTGTAATATACAAAGGGGGAAGGCTGTTACCTAAAATCTGGAAAGGTACAGGATCGACTTACTTCAAATTTCTACTTTCAAATGTAACAATGAGAAAATTAATGAAGAATTAAACGTCTCACAGTCGAAATGTATAGTGATAAATTGACTGTAATTCCTATCACAAGAGTAAAACACAGCTGCAATACACCTCCTGGAGATAGAACCGTCAGAAGTCACCAGATCGCGGGACGAGCGAAAGCTCGAGAATGTGACAGAAACGTAATTGCAAACTCTTATTTATTGATTAAATGCTGTTGTTACATATGACCTATAACCTAGACACTATTTCAGTCCGTGTTTCACAATTATTTTTGTTATTAAAATCTACAGTGCCATACAAACGCTACAAAAGTCACTAGATCGTGGCCCGAACAGAAGATCGAACAGAATCCGAGATTTCCGGAACTGTAGCGCAAACCGTCCGAACAGTTCGAGTCGTACTCAGAGCCCTACTTGCAACACTGAGAAGTGAGCTTAAGCAATAGAAGACGAAAGCTCCAAAAAAACACAACAAAAAACGCAAATTTGAACAACAGTTAGTGCAGCTAATCATCTTTCCATATAGGTGAAAACACATTCAATCAAAGTATTCCGTTGACACCCAGTGGTTCAAATATGCCCTTTGATTTAAAGCTATAAGAGTGTCAAATGCGGCTTACATTCGCCATGAGTATGAACAAGGAATAGGGCCCATCAACCCGGGTAGCACCGGGCACTATATGTAGTATATGATATTGGCAAGGAACAAAAGGGAGCAATAAGATTCGAGAATCAAGAATAGTGGCGTAACTGAGGTTTTGGAAACCCCTGCAAATACTTTCTAGGGGCCTCGTTTACTAATAAACCTTCAAAGAGCAAATAGGACAACATCAGAAATTCAGACACACAGCAGTTCATGTTAAAAGCGAAATGAACTCACAGGTTGAGGCCTTCCTTGGAGAACAAACACCGCCCACACTTTTATCAAAAGAGTTTACACTATAAAGCAAACATATTTATCCAGTTCTCCTACGCTTAGCTGTCAAACACTTTTCGACAATGTAATCCAAGTTAAGAAAGTGACAGTTTCATGATCAGTGCTTAGAACCGCTAAAGCACTTAATATAGAACCGTACATTGAGTTGCTAAGACAGGTTTCGATTAATTTCAATTTAGAGAGTGAACTTTCTGTCGTAGCAAGTGTAACTAGCAGCGTCAAGTACAACTGAAAACTGTGCATACATCAGCGAGAATAGCTGCAAAAAATATTGTCAACCAGCATAAAATTTACGAGATCTTGAACTGACACCATGTTTCCTTTCTTTCCAAATTCTTTTCCGGCTAATGGTTTCAGGTGAATGATTTATGGTGAAATCTGATTCGCACTTTCTAACTAGCTTTTCTGCTCTTTCTTGAATTAGCTTATTTTCTACCTTAAAAAACCGAACGGGGCATAACAAAGAAAAATAAATTACAGTATACTGAAAAGCATCTTGCTGTAATTTGGAAACTAGATAAATAATTTTCAAAATCTTAGTCTGAAATACGAGAAGCAGAACATAAAAATTTTCGTATGTTTAATCATATTAGAGTCTTGTTCCCACTCCGCTTTCCTTTTATTGATACTCTGCATCCATATGGATACTCTGCAAATCACACTTAAGTGCCTGGCAGAGGAGTTATCGCAGCACCTTCACAATAATTCTCTATTATTCAACTCTTGAACAGCATGCGGAAAAAACGACCACCTATATCTCTCCGCGCGAGCTCTGATTTCTCTTATTTTATTACGACGATCATTTTACCTCCATGTTGTTCGGCGTCAACAAAATGTTTTCGCATTAGGAGGAGAAAGTTAGTGATTGCGATTTCGTGAGACGATCCCGCCGCAACGAGAAACGCTTTGGTTTTAATGATCTCCATCCCAAATCCTGTATCATATCAGTGACACTCTCTCCTCTATTACTTATAATACAAAACGTGCTACCCTTCTTTGAACTTTCCCGTTAACCCTATCTGGTAAGGATCCCACGCCGTGCGGCAGTACTCCAAAAGATGTCGGACAAGCGTAGTATTGGCAGACTCTTAAATAGATACATTGCATCTGCTAAGTGTTCTGCCACTAAAACTTTAATGGATAGGCACTGCAAAAGGTGTAGAAATTCTATTTGATTGATAACAATGAATCAAATGTGGAAAACCATTTAGTTTCTTCAGAGTCTTTGTAGCACGTCTGTCAGTCGCAAAAAATTATTTATTTGTTGTCACCGAACAACAGAAGGACTAAAGCAAAAGTAATGCATTGTATATTCACATAAAACCGTTACAGTTCCGCTATATTCAGGACGGAATCATTTAGTACCAAATTTATATTATGTTTTGAACAATGTATAAACTCAGCATTTGGGATCGGTGCTTTAATTCTTGACGGCAAACATAGGTATCTGCCACTCGTAGATGCAGTAGCACCGTATCCAAGAGCGCTGCAAATATCCAGTTGTATGTTCATCTTCTCTAACTCAGTTTTTACTATTTATTTTTCCAAACTCTCAGCACCGTGGCCCCTTACCTCGAGGAATTATGAAAAGGATTCCTTAATTTCCAACTCCTTTCTTTCTGGTTTGCTTACCTCTGAATGCAAATATCTTACAACACTAAGTACTCTCGTGATATATTGGGGATTGTGTCTACAATAATTAAAAAGAAAGCGCACTGTTAATTTCAACGATAATCCCCTCTACAACATTTATATCATCAAGTTTTAAATTTGTGGGCAAAAAATTTGATTTTAGTTTTTTTCAGTTGAAAGGTGTGCCTCAGAAGAGGATCATGATGTCTGTAGAGGAGATCTATTACATTTAAAAGTTTGCCACTGTGTTCTCTTATTTCAAATTCACGATGGCTGCCGAAAATAATTTGATATGGAACTAATGCGCTTGTTGTATCCAATAGAAATTACTGATTGCATTTGGTCATGTCGTTCGTCAGAAAGTGTATTAATTGTTTTGCCATGTCTCCGAACGCTTTAGGTAATCCACACATTTAAATGAGTAGCCGAAGTTTCATGTACTTTTATTTTCTTGCTTAGAACTTGCCAATCAGTAACTTGTACATCACGACGTCTATGTTATCTACCTCTGAATAATCAGCACGCTACACAATATACCGCATGTAAAGAAATGAAATAGCAGAATCAAATAACTGAATTTTTTTGACCCGTTTTAGTATGATTTTCATAATGATCGCATCTAAACGATATTTTGTTCGAAGTGTCTCTAGACAAGCGACGCTGAGGCTTGCACAGGCTGCTATTTTAATTTTTAGTTTAGCCTCTTTATTCATTTTACCTCGGAATAATCTTCTGTCAGTGCAAAAAAGTGCAGTTCGCTGATTATCTTGAAGTTGAGTAGAACAACCTTTTGTTGATAAAATGGCGTCTATAACTGGTGGTCCGTTTCCAGATTGTGCTACACTAGTATTTACACACGATTCAATTTCACAAATGGTACAGTGTCCACTATGAACCTGAGACCTATCAGAGTCCTTCTAGGCTTTGTTACTGTAACCATATTGACCTCCACTTTCAAGTTCTAGATCGTCAGACTTTTCTGAATTCATTTTGGTTACCACTTGTAGTACGGAAGACCAGGGTTGTTTGGAATAAGGGGATAGTTGGTACAAAATTGCCACCATGCAATTACTGCGTTGTCATCGTGCTTTTGGGGAGTGAACGTAACTTCAATCTGCTTGGCTGAGTCACGAAGAAACGACCCCCTGTTTAATCGTATATCTGACTGGTGAGTAAATATTTTCGTCGTCAAGTTTTTAGTGCTGAACTCGCAAATTGCTATTATGATTCCGAATTATCAATATAATTTTTTGATTTTGAGAACAAATGAAAATTTGTGCCGAACCGGACCTCGAACCCGGTTTTCCCGCTTGCTGTGGCGGGTGCCTTAACCTCTCCAGCTACACGAACATGCTTCCAGAAGTGGCTCAAACCTCCATTTGTTCTGGCGGCTGGTCTCCGTTGTGCTGGTACGATATTGCCATGATTGCCGCACAAGATAACACATTGTTATCTCTCTTCATTACCGTGCTATGGCATGAAATACTGTAGTTTAGAGACACATACTGTGTATTTAACACTGCACTACAGTATTTCATGCTACATCAAGGTAATGACGAGAGAAAACAATGTCGAACCATCTGCGGCAATCGCGGTAATACAATGCAAGATATTAGACACCAGGACAAATGGAGATCTTACTTAAATTTTCATAACAGGGATTCACAGTCATGTGAAATTTCTTGAAAGACATCATGTTTACGCCAGTGATTGTTAAACTTTCTATTTCCGCTATTGCAATTTCGGCCTTAGGTCATTATCAAGTGCAGATGTTTTGACTTTAAGCCATGTCTACTTTATATAAGCTGACACATTTATATATCCTTGTCATTTGCTGTTATATACATTCGTAACGCTGCTAAGTAGTGCGAGCACACATGTCCACATATCGTAAAACAGCACAGACTGTACATACATATGTTCGTTCCACCTTCACTAGTAATTTGCACTAAATCAGGGCAGTGTACTACCCACCGCTGCCGTGGTTTAGTGCAAAAGTTACTAGTGATGGTGGTGCCTCGTTTCTTCTTTCCAATGAACCAGTCTCCCACGTTCGTCGATCGAGAGAAATAAACAATCGTCGTGATGGATAATCCCAGTTATGAAATAGACCCCTGTACAGCCCATCAGCAGCGAGAGCATTGCAACTTACTTCCCGATACACAAGGTGCATATCAGTGAGTTCTGAGAAACTGTACCGGAACTGCTCCATAGTATTGTACTGTATGTCTGTGAATAGCACTGAATAGTGAATGGGGCTGACGTTAATTCATAGCACGTTCTGTATTGGAACAATGTAAATAAGATACAACTAAGACACCTAATGGACATGGAAAGTAAACAAAACCTGCATCATGACTTCCTAGTAATCAGGCTTGTCCTCCTTATTTCCCTGAAAGAAACAAAGAATGTACATGTAAATAAACAGCACAGTACGTCTAAGGTTGTACGTATGTTAGTTGCAAATAAGCTGAAAACAGTAATCCTACAAAGCGGTAGACAAATTTATTTCCATATCTCCTTAAGCTGGTTTTCCGACCCAAGGTTCCTTACCTCAAACTGTTCAGTGGCGCTTTCTCTATGTCCTGTTACATTTTGGCACGCTTTTACAGAGATACCCAGTATAAGAGACGTCAACGAAGACACTTTGGACTAACAACTCTAAAAAACAGACGTGCATTCGACCAGTCAGTTTTGAAATGCATTATTATATAGGGGACACCATGGAGCAACATCTGTGAAATAAGGGTTGAAGACATGCTCCAGAATGTTTCGAAGAAGAGAATAGTGTGCATAAAGATTTTCCTGCACACCTGGACAACCGAACAAAAACAATGACCATGGATGTCTGCCCCGACTTGATGGAAATACAAAACACCGACAATTCATTTAAAAAAAAATCATCACGGGTGTTATCAATATGAACGCATCAAAGAACCCTTTGACGATGTAACTGACGTTCAAGCCAGTGACGTGCGAGTTGAACTACATCCCAGAAGTTTTACGTGTTTGTATGAACTTCCTGTGCATTTTACTCAAATGGAGAAATACTATTTAAACTACGTGAAGCATTAAAACGACTCTTTTAACTTTTCTCAAAGTCTTACTAATCCAGTGTCAAAACTGCTTCGGTTGATTGGGTATGTAAAAAAAAAAAAACACATTTAGTGACATGCTTTTGCGGGGGGTGGGGCATCATGTCCCGATAACCACTTGGAAGTGGATCCATACTGGCACTCATGTCGTGAAGATGTTTTGAACACATACATTCACGGTTTGTTGACTATAGCAGCATAACACACACTGACTATGTGCACAGTAAGCAACAAGAGGACATTTAAGCATTAAAACACACAATTTAATTTAAAATTTATATTATGTTTCCTGTACAAAATGTCAAAATTAATTTACTACCAGCCCTATCTGTGCTGCATTAATAATATCATAAACGCTGCATCCAGAATTTTCGACAATGTTACAATTTCCAGTTGCCTGGGAATCAAATAATCGAACAATGGCAGTCAGTTAGTACCGTAAATATTTTTAAAGGTAGCCTTCGTTGCCGTTACAAATGGCTCTGAGCACTATGGCACCTAACTTCTGAGGTCATCAGTCCCCTAGAACTTAGAACTACTTAAACCTAAGTAACCTAAGGACATCACACACATCCATGCCCGAGGCAGGATTCGAACCTGCGACCGTAGCAGCAGCGCGGTTGCAGACTGTAGCGCCTAGAACCTTTCGGCCATCCCGAGCGCCTGCTGTTACAGTCAGAGTAATTATACTCCTTTTGATTCAAACCAGACCTCAGTAAAGTATGATAAACGTGTCATTTAAATACACTCCTGGAAATGGAAAAAAGAACACATTGACACCGGTGTGTCAGACCCACCAAACTTGCTCCGGACACTGCGAGAGGGCTGTACAAGCAATGATCACACGCACGGCACAGCGGACACACCAGGAACCGCGGTGTTGGCCGTCGAATGGCGCTAGCTGCGCAGCATTTGTGCACCGCCGCCGTCAGTGTCAGCCAGTTTGCCGTGGCATACGGAGCTCCATCGCAGTCTTTAACACTGGTAGCATGCCGCGACAGCGTGGACGTGAACCGTATGTGCAGTTGACGGACTTTGAGCGAGGGCGTATAGTGGGCATGCGGGAGGCCGGGTGGACGTACCGCCGAATTGCTCAACACGTGGGGCGTGAGGTCTCCACAGCACATCGATGTTGTCGCCAGTGGTCGGCGGAAGGTGCACGTGCCCGTCGACCTGGGACCGGACCGCAGCGACGCACGGATGCACGCCAAGACCGTAGGATCCTACGCAGTGCCATAAGGGACCGCACCGCCACTTCCCAGTAAATTAGGGACACTGTTGCTCCTGGGGTATCGGCGACGACCATTCGCAACCGTCTCCATGAAGCTGGGCTACGGTCCCTCACACCGTTAGGCCGTCTTCTGCTCACGCCCCAACATCGTGCAGCCCGCCTCCAGTGGTGTCGCGACAGGCGTGAATGGAGGGACGAATGGAGACGTGTCGTCTTCAGCGATGAGAGTCGCTTCTGCCTTGGTGCCAATGATGGTCGTATGCGTGTTTGGCGCCGAGCAGGTAAGCGCCAAAATCAGGACTGCATACGACCGAGGCACACAGGGCCAACACCCAGCATCATGGTGTGGGGAGCGATCTCCTACACTGGCCGTACACCACTGGTGATCGTCGAGGGGACACTGAATAGTGCACGGTACATCCAAACCGTCATCGAACCCATCGTTCTACCGTTCCTAGACCGGCAAGGGAACTTGCTGTTCCAACAGAACAATGCACGTCCGCATGTATGCCGTGCCACCCAACGTGCTCTAGAAGGTGTAAGTCAACTACCCTGGCTAGCAAGATCTCCGGATCTGTCCCCCATTGACCATGTTTGGGACTGGATGAAGCGTCGTCTCACGCGGTCTGCACGTCCAGCACGAACGCTGGTCCAACTGAGGCGCCAGGTGGAAATGGCATGGCAAGCCGTTCCACAGGACTACATCCAGCATCTCTACGATCGTCTCCATGGGAGAATAGCAGCCTGCATTGCTGCGAAAGGTGGATATACACTGTACTAGTGCCGACATTGTGCATGCTCTGTTGCCTGTGTCTACGTGCCTGTGGTTCTGTCAGTGTGATCATGTGATGTATCTGACCCCAGGAATGTGTCCTGGGACAATGAATTCACGGTGTTCTTATTTCAATTTCCAGGAGTGTATGTACGCGTGCATTGTTGATGGAAATAGGAAACAATGCATTAAATGCTGGAGATTGGCTAAAATCAATAACTCATCGTAGATACGAAAGTAAACTCGCAGATCGAGCATAATTCGCTGAAAGTGAACCATCATATCTGTCTCTAGTCACTCGCAACAGCTTGGCAGTAAAACGTTGACGTGAAAATAAAGTGTTTTCGAAAATGCAGCACTCGTAAATTCGTTATTTTTGCAACGGCTACCATTCATTCAAATGTTACTGTTGTAATTGATTAACTTCGTTATTTTTGCAACGGCTACCATTCATTCAAATGTTACTGTTGTAATAGATAGAATAGTTTTAAGTCCTCTTACATTCCTTCGATATCCAGGAATTGCTTTAATTTTACAAAGTTGTTGATAGATGCACTATAACATACTTGTGGCAGTAAATTTGAACATAAGAAGAAGCATTGGTATACTGATGACGTCTGTATTGCAATTACTGAATGCTACAAGTCTATCGTGTAATACACCAGACTGATACAATCACAGCTAGCCCAAAGAAGTCTACGTATCAAATATCGGGCTTAGTATGAGGAAGAAATTTCGGAGAATGTACTTTTGGGGAGCAGTATTGCACGGATGTGAATCATGGAATGTGGGGGAACAGGAGAGGTTGTACCGATGTGTTTGGTATGTGGCGCTACAGAAGCATGTTGAAAATTAGGTGGACCACTGAGGTAAGAAAGGAGGAAGTTTTCCGCTGAATTAAAAGAAGGCGTTGGATGGTCGGTGATGCATTAAGGGGATCCGGACATGAAAATGGCTGAGAAATCGAAAAAAAGTTGCCGCCATCTGAAAGACAAATTTCTCCCGTTTCCAAAAATGTATGGTTTATTAACTTTTCAGTTGTTACTATAGTCTTACACGCTCGTTGAATAAATGTCTGCACACTGGCTTCAGGCAAAGAATATCACCATAAACATTCCATGCCTGCCACAGTCATGGAAACAATAAAGCCAATGTACAACGACCTTTAGGATACGAAATTACTTACCAAAAGTCTACATGGCCGTAAACAAAACCCTAATGAGAGTTTCAACAGGTGCGTGTGGCAACGAGTACCAAAAACAGTGTTTGTTGGATGGACAGTACTCAAAATGGGTGTGACGGATGCTGTCATCTGTTTAAATGATGGTGAAATCAGCAGGACAAAAGTAATGGATACATTAGGCATCCAGCCAGGAAATAATATGATAGCTGCTCTTACTGCCATAGATCGTCAGCGACTAGTTGAAGCTGAAAGGGCTGTGTAAGCCACCACTAAAGAGTCCAGAGTAAGGAAAAGGCTCCTGAAGAGGTCTACAGAGGATAAAGAAGCAGCTGGACAGCTTGATTATGCTGCTGGAATGTTCTGAAAGAGGCATACGGTGAGTCAAAAACACTGTAAACATTCTTTTCTCATTTTCTCGAAACTACATTTTCAGAACATTAGGTACACGTAACTTCACAATGGTTTTATCCATGTTCACCAAATTTCTCTCAAGTGAAGAATGCGATTGTATCTTTGTATTATGCCTAATACATCGCAGAAATGATCTATGTTTGTCATTCTGTATATAATTTTAGCGGTATTTTTTAGACAAAATAGTGATGTGGTACAATAAGGGTTTTTTTGTTTACTCAGATATACTACAACCTACAAAACGAGAGGCATAATGTATTCCTATGAATGACGACACAGCCAGCCACAGTTTGAATGCTATTAGACTGATGATGGACCACAAAATGGTATCAAATGGGAACGTGTATTATAGAACTATCTTTTAGGCAAAAAACTGTAATTCTTAAACTATGACAGATATTGAAATGAATTTCCTTTTACAGCTTGAGTTAATTTCATTCATTGTTTGTAAAACTCCACAACTTCCTCCGCATTGGAGATCAAGAGTAATGTGCACTGAGAGCGAGGTGTAAAAATGCAGCCCGTTCACGTCCAGGTTCGCTTAAGACATCAGAAACTGCCTACGGTAAAGCTGTAGTACGGGTGCTGGTTGTCGCTGAAGAGAAAACAATTTTCGGTTACACCGGTACTTTTTGTCTCCACTTCAACTGACTTTGAAAACGGCTCAAAATAACTGGTTTCTGAAACAATAGGTTTTCGTTTTTTTATTGCCATTATTTCCAGTGACAAACACATACCTCGAACAAAGACTGAAAAATTGTTATGAAGGTGGACTAGGAGATCACGATCGATACGGGATTGACGATGCGACAGAAATCGGTCCCATTGTCTTCAGCAAAGATAGCGAAGGTGAAGAAGATGAGCGCAGCGATAGCGATAGCGAGAGGTCACAAGTTGACGACTTCCTTGCATCGTCGCTTTTGGATGGTAGGAATTTTTCACCCTGAGGCAACCGCATTAATAGGGGTTCAGTTATTATCCATTGTTTGCAGCACGTCAATAACATTACAGGTATATCGTCAAATTTTACCTTCTCTTCCAATGAACGTAGAGGATGTTTTCTTCTTATATGATGTCCCAAGTTTGTTGTGCCTCGCCTCATTCTTAATCTTTTAAGGTCAATAGAGCATTGTGGTCTCTTGTTAACTCACTTCCCAAAATGATTCGACGAACTACGGGTGGTACCATTGCGCAATACAACCGACGTCCGAGTACACCAGTGAGAAACTACCTTGTAGACCAGGTAGGTGCAAGTGTCGGTAACTGTACGTACACGAGAACCGTCTAACAGGCCACGTCACTAGGTTTTGCCAGGAGTACAGCTTCAACCAGACCTGTCTGAGTTTCTACGTCCGTGTCCGAACAAATAGGGCCTATATGCGGTCTTTGTTAGGTATTTTAGCGATCAAGCAGAGAAACCACAACTAGGGTCTGTTCCAAGCAAATGACGTAAGTAGGGTAAAAAGTATTAGGAATGCGGGAATATACTAATGCGATATATACTTATACGCGGATTGCCTAAGAAACTGGTATAGTCAGTCCTATTCAAATACAGAGATATGTAAACAGGCTGAATACGGTGCGTCGGTCTGAAACGTCTATGTAAGAAAGTGTCTGGCGCACTTGTTAGATCGGTTACTGCTGCTACAATGTCAAGATTTTAGGGAATTTGAACGTGGTGTTATAATAGGCCCACGAATGATGGGACACAGCATGTCCGAGGTAGCGACGAAGTGGGGATTTTCTCTGACAACCATTTCGAGAATGTACCGCGAATATCAGGAACCTGGTACAGCATCATATCTCCGACATCGCGGTGGCCGGGACCAACGACGACTAAAGAGAATCGTTCAACGTGACAGAAGTGCAACCCTTCCGCAAATTTCTACAGATTTCAGTGCTGGGCCATCAACAAGTGGAAGCGTGCGAACCATTTAACGAAACATCATCGATATGGGCTTTCGGAGTCGAAGGCCCACTGGTGTACCCTACATGAGTGCACGACACAAAGCTTTACGCCTGGCCCGGGCCAGTCAGCTCTGACACTGGACTGCTGATGTCTGGAAACATGTTGCCTGGTCGGACGAGTCTCGTTTCAAATTTTATCGAGCGGATGGATGTGCACGGCTATGGAGACAACCTCATGAATCCATGGACCCTGCATGTCAGTAGGGGACTGTTCAAGTTGGTGGAGGCTCTGTAGCGGTGTGGGGCGTGTGCAGTTGGAGTGATATATGGCCCCCGATACGTCTAGATACAACACTGACAGGTGACATGTGTGTAAGCATCCTGTTCGATCACCTGCATCCATTAATGCCCGCCCCATTCTGCATTCCGACGGACTTGGGCAATTCCAGCAGGACAATGCAACGCCTTACACGTCCAGAGTTGCTACAGAGTGGCTGCAGGAACACTCTTCTGAGTTTAAATACTTTCGCTGGCCACCAAACTCCGTGGGGATGAACATTATTGAGAATATCTGGGATGCCTTGCAACGTGCTGTTCAGAAGATATCTCCATCCCCTCATACTTTTATGGATTTATGGTCAGCCCTGCGGGATTCGTGGTGTCAATTCCCTCCGACTTCAGACATTAGTCGAGTCCATGCCACGACTTGTTGCGGCACTTCTGCGTGCTCGTGGGGGCCCTACATGATATTAGGCAAATGTATCAGTTTCTTTGGCTCTTCAGTGTAGGAAAATTTGCTATTCTTATGTCTGTGTCCTATGTTTTCTTCGTTGGCCAAAGTACGGTGCGCGCAGAGCGACCGAGGGAAGTAATATGTGAAAAACATCTGATGCCCACTCGTCCCGACTCCCGCCACGTTCGCGCGTCCCGGCTTCCCTTATTGAGACACGCAAGTGTATAATGAAGAGTTTTACAACAGTATTTTGCAATTCCAGGTCATAATGCCAACGTCGAATGGTGTTCTATTTCATAAATGCCCTATGGATAAAAGAACATCATAAGTTGCAAACCGGCACAATCACAATGACGTTGTTGTTATGTAGTTTAAAATTATCATTTGAAGAGTCCAGAACAATGATTTTCTGGAAATAAACTGGGTTCAAATGAGAAATGCTAATAATTAACTAGTTATTCCCGATATATTTTATAAGCCTACTTTAAATAAAAGTTATTGAATATCTTTTCACTTTGTGACCCAGAAGAACGTACAATTATTTATTTTGCTCACTGAAGAACTTTAAGATTATTTTTACGCAGACCTTAGGAAGAAAAAAGAAATTAAGAAAACTGAGCGCTTAGTTGCTACCATAATTGCCAAGTTATAAGGACGTTTACTGATTTTTTTCCAGTTTAGGCAACTTTAAGTTTATTAATTAACGATTGAAACTATCTAAATGACATTATTTCTATTTAAAATGGGTAGTCCGGCATTTAGGGCAAAAAGTCTGGCTGAACATAACACCAAGTCTGGCTTTTCTGTTTTTGGGAGCTGCCAATTCTACACGCCACACTGCAAGATGTACAGTATTGGCTCTGCCATAATTTACCAATTTACCTATTGTTACGTCATGTGTACGTTGCTATTTCTAACTGTAGACATAGTTATTAAAATAGTGCTAATCAGTTTTCCTATTTCTATAATAATCGATTATTTCAAAGCAATGGAAATTTTACTAATGAACATCATTCTCCAGAATGAAGTTTTCACTGTGAAACTAGTGTGAGCTGATAAGAAACTTCCTGGCAGATTAAAACTGTGTGCCGGAGCGAGACTCGAAATCGGGGCCTGCGCATTTCGCGAGCAAGTGCTCTACCAACACTTGCCAGCGAAAGGCAAAGGTTCCTAGTTCCAGTCTCGACACAGTTTCAATCTGTCAGGAAGTATCGTATCAGAGCACACTCAGCTGCAGAGTGAAAGTTTCATTCTGGAAACATCTCCCTGGCTGTGGCTAAGCCATGTCTCAGCAGTATCCTTTCTCCCAGAAGCGCTAGTCTTGCACGGTTCGCAGGAGAGCTTCTGTGAAGTTTGAGAGGTAGGTGACAACGTACTGGCAGAAGTAAAGCTATGAGAACGCGGCGTGAGTCGTGCTTGGGTAGCTCATTTGGTAGAGCACTTGCTCGTGGAAAACGCGAAGTTCCTGATTTCGGGTCTCGGTCCGGCACACAGTTTTTATCTGCCACGAAATTTCAATAAAAATTCTGTTTACTAACCAAACATTTTAACACTTCTGATGTGGTAAATTGATGTGCCTTTTATAAACCCTATTATTAGTAAAAAATTAAAATAAATCTTGTACAACCGAAGCCAAATAAATACCAAAAAAACGCCGGTTATTCAGGACTAAAATACCGGCATCGGTTTTAACTGGTCGGTTTTCTCATCACTTAGTTGTAGAGGGTAAAAGCAATAGTGGACCAAAGGGCGAAACGGAGCTTTTTGTACATTCAACAAATACTTGAGAATTTTGTGTGTAAATGCTATTCCGTTTTGAAAACGTTAGCTGCATTGAAATAATCAGAAACCTCAGGAACAAAAATAAAAAAGATGCCATATAGTTACTTTCTTTATGCTAATGAAGCCAATGCAACAAAAATTTTTCGTCGTTGTTTAGTTTGTTACGGCGTTGCATTGGTCGGCGGTGGAACAATGAAAAGGTGATTACGTTGTTATTGTAAGCCTTGGGACTGCAGCTGTAAGGATTAAACTGAGTGATGTCGGCAGAAAGGCAGGAGGTGAGTCGAAGATGTGAGAGGGGAAGGGGGGGGGGAGGAGGCGTGTGCGACGTTGAACTTTGAACTGGGTGCCTGTTACCTTACCCTAGCTACACCACTGTGTGAATATAGTGAACGATAGGGACCTGCAGAGAATTTCTTTTCGAGGGTGGCACCGACACATTATGGGCCTTTTCAACATTCTAAGGTTACCATAAATTGATATATGCGGTTGGGTTACTATGCATTAGCCGATATAAAACTTTTCCACGTTTCTAGGAAATTTTAAATATTTAGCTCTCGTAGCATATAGAATGGGAGAAACCATCCGCACATCACTATACATCTGTGAGAAATTGTTGACAGTATTATATGGGAGATACACATACAAAGAGATCTAAACTATTATCGTTTTTCACGCGGAAATTAGTAGACATTCCATGTAGCAGCCAACGTTTCAGGATGCGGGAAGCTTTTATTATGCGGTGTCTGATTACATTAACTTTCTAGTGCTATTTCCAGTGTCGTACGATAGCTCGCCCGATACTGCTCACCATAATTATATTTTGCTCCAGACCTCTTTACAGGATTCATTTACGATGACGGTTTGGTAAGCTATGTTTGTCTCTCTGATCTTAGATTCAAGTCTCGAAAATCGTCGAGATCGTTCTCCTCTGTGACAAGCGCATATGCAGAACAATGCTGCTCAGAAGTAATCGTATTTAAGCGTTCTAAGTTGTTACCACCCTACTCCAAAATACAATTCATCACGGAACTGCAGAGAGATGAATTACCGAGATTCCCATTGTCAAAAGATAAATAGTTTTTTGTCTACTGTACTGTGCCTGTACTTATGCCCAATAATCTGCCATATACGAAGCGTCCTGTCGTGACTCTGTTCTCTGTCACGGTGTTCTCCACAAACTCTTTAGAGCATCAGTACCGCTGCCTGCAATAAGAGCTCTTTCGAATTTTCTCATTACTTCTGAGGCGAAGCAAGTGTGATTGTCCTGCGGCTAATAGTATTTTATTCTCTTAACTGTGTGGTCGTTGTGCAACTTTGTGCAGGGTATCAGCTGTTTCAAACATTTAAATTGCATCAATCGATAAGGCGTCCAATAGGAATGTTGTTTTCTGACTTTAACTGCATCTGGTCTATATAACCGACATTAATATATGTGCTGTTGAAACTTCGTAACTATCATCAGTATACTGAAAAAAATTATGTTACAGAAACCAGGGATACTGCTTTCTGAATTTCGTTGTATTTGTTTTGTGAATTTGGCAGAAATTTATTTGGTATCGAAATTCTGTATTTAGCATTAATACCGTGTGAAAAGTATGGCAAATAAAACAATTATTTTTTCATTTGTGTGACACAGGACTCCAAAGGAAACGTTGTTTCTTGTCAGAGTATTTGATGAGGGTGCTAAATCAAATTGTATATGATTTTTGAAGGGATATCGGGTAGCGAAAAGAAAGTTTATTGAACGGTTTCAGAACTATATGTTGTGACGTGGCACACATATTGATTGTTGAGCACTAGGCACAAGTTCAGTTACACAAATTAGAAGACTGATGCGCAGAATCGAGTCCACGGGTAGTCAAGGGGAAATAGCAAACGAGAATCCGGCCAACACAAAGATCTGTAGCAGTTCTTGGGCATAAGAACGATTTATCGTCGGTGATATGGTCGGAGCGTAGCGAAATCGGTGCGCATGCGACAGCATGTGGTGTCTCACATTATCCAAAAAGCCGAGCATAAAAATGTGATTCTCATAACTCTGGTTCTGTTGGTGATAGAAACGTAGGGTCAAGTGTTTCAGATAGGCGTGGGGATAGCGACCATTTGTATACCAAATAGAAGGACCATCATTGTGTCACTACCCTACAGTACAGGGAGTAAGTATGATGTTATACATTTTCTCCCCTTAGCCAAATGGAGCAAATCGGCCAGTTCCTTTTGCAGTGGGTGTGTCCTACGATGTGCCTTAAGGGGCTTATGGAGGCACAAGTATTCATAGGCGCTTCCTTAGAAAACCCTGAAATGATTTTCCTTTTACCATTTTTTTTCCAAAACAGAGTTTCGGGTACCAAAACGGTTAAGCAAAGCGAATAGCGGACATATTTACGATACATTTCTAAGATGCCCATTTCCAAAAGCCTTGAAAGTCGTCTGGGCATCTTCGTCCGTTTCCGAGATACAGAGGTTCAAAGTTGTCCTACACGTTCACGTAAAATACGCATGTAAAACCCGCTGTGAGGTAAAAAAGTACAGTAACGTAGCACGCAGAAAAATGCTGTTAAGTGTTTCCTTTATCATCAGAAGCCTTCTGGGAAATCTATGTTATAGTACACATAAAATGCGGTCAGAATGTACAATTAATTTGGCGTTATTCCAATTTCGCACAAGTTAACTACCACAATTTCACTGACGCCAAAGAGTTTTTTCATATGTGTGACATGCCCTTCTGTGGCATGGAAAAGAAAGGAACCAACGAAAAAATCTCCTGTCGGATGATAAAAAAAGGCGAGTATGATCCAGTAAAAGACTATCCGAAAAGTGGCGTGAAACATAGTTGACACTGATAGAACAGTACTAGAAAAAGAGGGAAGGAGACAGTACCAGTCGGACAAGAATAAAGAGAAGTCGGAAGTGAAAGTGAGTGAGTGATACTGATAATGAGACGGAGACAACGAAGAAGTGTGAGATAGTGACAGTGAGAAGATACAGCAGCAATGGGAAGGAACGAATGAGGTAGTAGCAGTAAGAGAGAACTTGAAGAGGCAGTAACAATGAGTGGAGACAATAATAGCAGGAAAGAACGAAGGAGACGGCGGCTGTGGGACAGAACACAGTGAGAGTTAGTAATGCCTCACAGTGTTTTACGTGAGAACTCTGAAAGCTTTTTAAATAAAACAACCGTAACTAACTTTCTACATTTTTATCCTTTACGTCTACTATTTGCAGCACTCTGCCGCTAAAGAGCTCCGAGGTGTAGCATGCAACATGGTTGTGTGTAATGTAACTATGTTGGTGTGAGAAAAATAGCGTGAGATATTCGAGGTTCTAACCATCCACACGTGGAGCATCCTACCCTTCAGCATGTCCATGCCAGGCCACACACGAGCGCTGCGACATAAGGAATAATCAGACGCCTGGTGTTCACTGTCATCGATCGTCATGCATAAATCCCCGACTTGGTTTCATCCAATTTTCATCTGTTTCCAAAAATTAAAGAACATGTTCCACGATTTCACTTTGAAATGATGAAGCGTGCGAGCAGATGTGAGATTGTGGCTCCAACAACAAAGTCACTGTACAGTGATAGTATTAACAAGCTGATCTCTCGCTGTATTTGTTGCCACGGAGATTCTGTTGAAAAATAAATATGTAGACACGAAGAATAAAGATGCAGGATGTTGAAAAAAACGTTATTTAAGAAGTTTTAAGAGTTTTCTGAGGCATTACTTTTCAGCATGTCCTCGTAACAGTGGAGGACGAAATTGAAAATTTGTGGTGAGCTCTTATGGGACCAAACTGCTAAGGTCATCGGTCCCTAAGCTTACGCACTACTTAATCTAACTTAAACTAACTTACACAAGGACAACACACAAACCCATGTCCGAGGGAGGACTCGAACCTCTGACGGAGGGTGGAGGAAGTGCAGCCTTCCAGTGCTGAACTCTATTACTATGGGGCCTCTCACAAGCGACAACAAGTGGGATGTAATCCATGCTGTGTTTCGGTTTGTGCTACTGTTGCAAGGCAGGAGTACTGTTAATGCGCTACACGAAGCAGTCAGTACTATTTCTCTGCGTTCCAAATTGGTAGGAGCGAACACTGTCGACTGATTGTAGTTGCTGAAGAACGAAATGACTTTTGTTGATGTCGAAGAAGCGTATTGTGAAGAAAGTGCCGGTAATACAGCGGTAGGTAACGAGACTAATAAGTCTGAAATCAGTAGTTATATTTTTGATGTGTCCAGTCGCAAACGAGCCATGCCTTATAAGTTCCGGGTGAGTATTATGAATCGGTTGACGAACGATCAAACTACGGAGCTACACCCGTCGAAGTAAAGGTAAATGCGGTAGCGTTAGCTAGAAAACATACAAATTGGAACTCAGAAACATTGCATAAGAATAGAGCAGCAAAGGCCCTGGGAAGGAAGATGGATTTAAAATTCTGCGAAAATGATATCGTTGAAGGAGGGACAAGATACGACAGACACCAGGCGATAAATAAATGAATATTCGAACGATTTGTCGAACCTATTCAGCTTGACGAGGACGTACGAACAAGAAAATCTAGCAGTGGGCCGCAGCTGCAGCGTTTCAGTGTAGGACCAACAGAGATTTTACATTTGCTGTATCATTATCTAGAGCAAACCATGTTTCTACTGGAGTATAAAAGCCGGTCGGTGTGGCCGTGCGGTTCTAAGCGCTTCAGTTTGGAGCCGCGCGACCGCTACGGTCGCAGGTTCGAATCCTGCCTCGCGCATGGATGTGTGTGACGTCCTTAGGTTGGTTAGGTTTAAGTAGTTCTAAGTTCTAGGGGACTGATGACCTCAGCAGTTAAGTCCCATAGTGCTCAGAGCCATTTTGAGTATAAAAATCGTCAACAGCACGTCACGAAATAAGTCTGACACAAGGAGACAGAAAATATCGAAATTACACAGAGACTAGCAGCGCTTACCAGCATGCTTGCAATGTCGCTTATTGCTGGGTTTAATCGTGAGTATGCGATCAACACCGACCAAAGACGATGAGAGTATCGGACGAACATTCGATGGCAGTTGTACGAGGGGGAAAAACGAGCCCTCGTCGCAGTTGGTAATACAAACAAAGTAACGTATTCGCACATGGCGTAATATTCAATCAAAGCGTCTGAAAAATTATTGTCTAAGGTTTCCTCAGCTTTCAAGAAACTAATGATAATTTAGGACCTCGGGTTGTAGAAGAGATCAATCGTTTAACTGACTAATTGAAAATTATTTATGTCACTTGCTCCAAATCTGAAAATTTTAGTAATTTGGTTCAGAAACTGAACATTTGACAAATTCGGTTCACAAAACATACCTTAAGAACGTTTTAAAATTGTACATTGTCGATTAAGCTTTGTCCGGAATTGGATTTCTTGGGTGGATAAACGAATGGTACCCTCTTTATTGATCACGAGGGTCAATTGGCCTGAACGGTAATACTCGCCTATCGAGAAGAGTAAAATTGTCGTTTCCCCCTTCCCACCCAATAAATAATCCTAAGTGCGAGATGGCGGACGCTACTAGCACTTCCCCTGCTATCACCCGCAGCAAGACTGCAACACAAGAGGCGCGAGGATCGACTGCACCCGCCGAAACTTGCGCCCCGCCCGCTACCGAAGGCAAGGGAGCGGCTGGCGACGCTCGACAGCTTGGCGCGAAAGCGCAAAAGCAGCTCGAGTCGTGCCGGCTAATCACCGAACTTTTCGGGGCGGACGTCTCTCCCACGAAAACAACTACATTCAACATCACTTTACCTGTCACTGGACAGTCATGTACCATTCTCCCACCGGCGCCGCAGCCTCAAGAGACCGAGGCAGCGGCGGCGGATGTGGATACAGAAAACCACTACACAGAGCCCTGGCAGGTGGAGGGCCCAAAACGCAGACCCAAAAAAACACCAGCACAAACAAGCGAGCAACCAAACTCGCTAGGCAACCGAAAGGCGCTGTTGCCTACACCCACTAGCTCATCTCAGGCTAGCAATATTAACACAAAACAAAACGCAAACAGTTGTGGCGAACAACAACAAAGCACACAAAGCCACAGCAGTGCCCACACAACACAAGACTGGTTTCCCCCCAGTTGTTATACAAAACTATGGGAACCTTAGTGCCCTTAACACTGCATTCGCGGCAAGGCACATAAACAGCACATTACATGCAAAGTACTCGGGGGATAGGGCCTCACTGTACGTTGCCACAGACAACGAATATAAAGTTCTTCTGACCTTCCTCAAAGATCGGAAGATCGAACATTATACGTACAGAACGGTGGACGAGAGAACCCAGCAGTACGTGATCAAGGGAGTGGATCCCAGTACCCCCAACGAGACAGTACATGCGGCCCTTTGTTATCTGGGATTCGACTGTAAAAGTGCCTCCCGGATGACAGGGTTCCGTACACACGCACCGTTACCACACTACATGGTTGAGTTAACCGACTCGGCTGATTCCCGCGCCATCGTGCAGATAAAGAGCTTTCTGCGGATGGACGTACGTGTAGAACTTTACGAACCACCCAACGTCTCTCAACAATGCTACAAATGCCAGCGGTTCGGCCACTCGGCCCTCCGCTGCGGCCTGGCAACTCGCTGCCGCGGATGCGCTGGCAATCACAGATCCAACACTTGCACACAAACACAACCAAACCAGCGACGCTGTGCCAACTGCGGTGGGTCCCATGCGGCAAACTTCAGACAGTGCAACTCATACAAACAGGCGCTGAAGCGAA